>NC_135499.1:9896488-10046488 GCF_052857255.1 Amblyomma americanum
GAGGCAACTCGCAAGCTGCTGGAGGAAGGTCATGGTCTTCGTCCGCGTATACAGGCGTCGAAAGTTCAAAGGGCACTTTCAAATATTTTCATTTCAAATATTTATTCCAACATTACACCATACAGATATAATGTCGAGGATGGCAGGCAAAAAGCCTCCTGGAGGCTTGACCGGTCCTGCATCCTGGTGTACACTTGACAGAGCAGCGGTGGCAGTCAGCTCATCAGAACACAAGAAGTGAATAAAGAAAGCCCAAAACAAAACATAGAAACATTCACAAATATGTATGAAGGAGAGACAGAGATATTAAAGAAATAATAAAGACAAAAATATATTACATTTTATGCAGTATAGGAACGCATGAAGGCTTTAAAGTTTGACGGGTTCATGCTTAGAATGTCGATACCCATTTCAAATAGGGAATTCAACAACCTTGGTAAATTATTCTCAAGCATCTGTTTGCTATAATTAGTTCTGTATCTCGAAACATTCCATATTTCTGTGCGGCGTGTAGTGTAGGCAGGTACATTCTGATGCAGGTTCGCGATTTTCACTAACGTAAAATTATGTTTCCTGCTGCTATAGTAAAAATCCCGCAGAAGTCTGTATGTGTAAATGTCGTGAATCTTTCTTATATTATACTTCTCGAAGAGTGGTTCAGTGTGTTCCGTAAAGGATACACTGGCAATAATACGTAGAGCCCTTTTCTGCATGATTAATATATTATTAAGATTTGATTGTGTCGTTGTACCCCATACTAAATGACCATAATTAATGTGCGAGGCAAACAAGGCATTATACAAAAGTATTTTAACAAAAGTAGGAAAAATGTGTCGATTGCGACTTAGCATACCAACCGTATTGCTTAGCTTCTTGACGTCGCCGCCATTATTCGGCTGTTGAAACCGAAACAGCATGACAGAAAAAAATTATAAATTATTTAGCGGCCATGGGCAAATATTACATGGTGATTCGTGTGTAGTAGTATTTTCCACATCATTGTAGAGAAGAAAACATGCTACCACAATTACGTGCCTATACTCCTTTAACATGAAAACCAAATGGAAAATGCTCTTGGCCATTCTCTCCGTGAAAATGCTGTGTGGTGTACAGTCGACTCCCGTTAATACAAAGTTCGCGGGGACCGCAAAAAACTTCGAATTAAACGAACTTCCAATTAAGCAAAATACACAAAAACAGCACTTTATTAGCAGCGAAATTGAGTATTTTCTCTAAGAAAAATAGTCGGTCATCTTCTTCTCCTTCTTCTTGCCGAATCGCGCTGCTGAAATCAAGTTCTGCAGGCTGTAGATGTGGCGGAACGCTTCTTCCGCGTCGCCTTCAGCGGCAAAGAAGCGCTCCACGAGAGCAAGGCCCGCAGCTGCATCGGCAGCCTTAGGTTGCGGCTCATCTTCAACGTCATCGTCGCTTTCCTGGGTCGCTTCCTGGGGCCGAATAATCTCCACAATCTCGTTATCTGTCAGTGCACCGCACGTTTCGACCGCCTTGTCTACGGCGACGTAATCTTCAAAATTGACGTCCCCGAGAGCATCACCAAAATCAGTGCCGTTAAGCTCGCTTGTTGACGCTTCCTCCGATGAAATTGCAGAGGCATCCTCCGCAAAAGCTGCCACAAAACCGCAAGCCCTGAAGCAGTTTGAGATCGTTTCTTGCTTCACACGATCCCATGCTCGCGCTAACATGTGGATGGCACTGAGCAGGCTCACCTCGTATTTTGTGGAGTTGTCCATACAAAAAATCATGCGCTCGAGGAGGTGCCGCCTGTACAGGACCTTAACATTTTTTATAATGCCTTGGTTCATTGGCTGCAAAACAGATGCGGTGTTTGCAGGCAAAAATGCGAGGCGTATTGCACTCAAGGCTGGCATATCCACGTGAGCACTGCAGTGATCCACAAGGAACAACACCTTGCGGTTCGAGGAAGCAAACTTGCGGTCCAGTTTGGTTATCCAGCTCTTGAAGATTTCGGTCGTCATCCACGCTTTCTTGTTCGACTCATAGTCCACAGGCAGCGTCTTTACACATTTAAAGCATCTCGGCTTGGCGGCTTTCCCGATGACAAGTAAGCGACATCGTTCCGTGCCAGTCATGTTAGCCGCGATCAGCACCCACACCCTCTCCTTGCTGCGTTTGCCTCCAGCACAGTCGTCATCCTTGATTGTCAGGGTCTCCTCTGGTAGAAGCCGATAGAAGAGTGCAGTCTCATCTGCATTGAAGATGTCTTCTGGCTTGTATTCACTGAGATAATCATTCAGCTTTTCATCCTTCCACGTGGCGCATGTTTCTTGGTTAACGAACGCTTTTTCACCACACACGCTCTTAAAAACGAGGTCATGGCGATGTTTGAAGCGCGTCAGCCATCCATCTGACGAAACGAAGTCATCGATCCCCAACATTGCTGCAAGCGTTCGGGCTTTCATCGCAACGACGTCTCCGCTGAGAGGAAATTTGTTGCTCCGGGCCTCCCTAATCCAAACCAGCAGAGCCTTCTCCAACTCGGGGTAAGCGCCGGTGCGCATTCGCTTCCGCGACGTCTTGAACTTGTTCTCAAATGCATCCATTATTGTGCGCTTGTTCTGAGAGTTTGAGAGCGTGTTCGGCTTGGTTCCGTACTTCCGCGCAATGTCTTGTTTGGCGGCACCTCCCTTCTCAACTTCCTTCAAAACCTCGACTTTTGTTGCCAGGTAGAGCGTGCGATAAGAGCCACGTTTTGCCATGGCTATCAACGGTGTGACTATGTACAATCAATTCGGAAGCGTAGGATCACCCGCAGAACAACCTAGCCAACAAGCTGCCCGCACAATGTAACAAAGGTGCTCGACCAACACACGCCTAGACATACGCTGCGCACGCTGCAAGCCTAATCTCGCACAAATCTCGCCACTGCCAGTACTCAGCGCTGCGTGCACCTATGACACCCACGTGCCCTCTGCGATCAGCTCCGGCCACGCGCGGCAGCCGCTAAGCCTCCTGCCGGAGCTGATCACGGAGACCACGGCAGCCGTAGCATTAATAATCGCGCCGCTCCAAGAATGGCGGTGCTACGGACTGCTGCGATGCCGATGACACCAACGCGGAGCACGAAACTATTGTAGCACTTGAAGAATTGCACATTCTACCGAAGAATGACGATCATCTCGAGGATCCTGGCTGAAAACTAACTTCCAATTAAACAATATTACTGGTAGAGGACTTCGAATTATCGAGCGATTTCTTCCATAGGATTACATGCAAAACAGACGGGACCAGCTCTTCACTTCTAATTAACTGAAAATTCCAATTGAGCGGCTTCGAATTATCGGGAGGCGACTGTATAATATTGTTACGTGGTGGCCGGCCAAAGAGTGAGACGCAATGAACGATGGCAGAGATATGATTTGCATGGAGGGAATGGCCGAGTGCTCTGTAGCGAGTGCTCTGTACCACACCACTGCCAGCTTTGTCGTCTGTCACAATATTCCTTTTTCTCATGAACATTGTCACATGTAGGAAACTGGATGGTGTATGATCGTTTGTGTAAGAACTTAAGGACATTGACAAGTTCCCTAAGCAGTCGCTGACCACATACATGGCAAAATTACTTTTGAAAAGTAATTAAATTACATTACAAATTACTGCTATCAAAAAGTAATGACAGGACATTACAATTACCTGCCTTAAGTAAGGAAAATTACTTAGTTTTGTTGCTAAAATGTTGCGCATTGCTCATAGTTTATGCAAAATTTCTAGTTTTTTGCTTGCAGTGCCACTGAGCTTGAAAATGGGTGTTGGATATTTCGCCCTTCTTTAGTCAATTTGAACAGCCACTTTGCTGATGTAGATGGTCTTTCTCATATCACTCTTCAAGCAGAAGTACATCATTCAATGTGTAATATGGTCCCACCATCCTGATTTTGAAGAATTGGTAAACAGCGGGAGTACATTGATTGCTTATCCACGCATCATGCCAGAAGTGCACAGGGGCGCAGAGAAGCTGCCAATTCTGCTGATGTTCAATTGATTTGTTCCGTAGGCAAGTTGGTGGAAGTAAATTGCATATCGCTGGGGCGCTGTTGCCTGTGTTGCCCTTGAGTTAGAAATAGGGCCTCAAATGAGGCCATAAAAAACCGACAACTCACGACCAACTTTCTTAAACGTGTCAGTTGAGACTTCTTGTCAGTGGGTATATGTCAAAGTACTTGCTCAAGCACTCGCAGTGCATCTGTGCAAAGGTGCCATATGGCATGCTTTGGTCATGGAGCTCTTCTGGTGGCCATGCAGTGCCTTTGTGTATGAAGCCGTATGCAGTGCAGGAAGATGCGTAGCAGTCCTGTGACTGATATGCAGACTTTTCACAAAGGCAGTGCTGGCGCTTGCGCGCACATCACCTCTCGTACGCGTACGCCGCTTCCCTGGGGTGCTGGCTATTACTGGTTGCGCGCTTTTAAGGCAAGAGCCTTAAGTGGCACATTAACGTCGATACCCGGCTATGTTGTCGATGTCCAGGAAAAGTGGTTCAAAACCCCCAGTGACATCATCAGCAAAGAGAAATTTCTTCCGAGGGTGCAGAGAACTGAACCAAGGACCTTCAGATTGTGAGGTGATCGCGCAACCCATGGGCCACAAAACCGCATTGCTTCGTGGCAAGTAATGAATTATTTAATGTATGTGTTGCCCTATGACTGTATTCTAATGAGAAGGTGTGTCACTAGAAAGGAAGGAAACAATATAAATTAAAAAGTGAATGTTTTTCGCCTTCAAAGCATGGAACTAGTCTCTAGTGCCCTCCGTAATTTATTCTTGTTTTGGGAGTCGCCGCGGTGACTCATTGGTTATATGGTGCTCGGCTGCTGACCCGAAAGACTCTGGTTTCATCCCGGCCGCAGCAGTCTCATTTCGGTGGAGGTGTAATGCTATAGGCCCCTGTACTGTGCGATGTCAGTGCACTTCGAAGAACCCCAGGTGGTCAAAATTCCCGGAGCCCTTCACTATGGCATCCCTCATAGCCCGAGTCGATTGCTTTGGGACATTAAACCCCCATATACCCTATCTTTGCTTTGTATATGCTCATCTCCACAAACGCGAGGCCAAAGCATGGCAGATACGAGGAGAAGCATGGACTTGGTATGCAGCAAAAGTAATATCGCTAGTAATTAATTACTTTTCCATGAAATTACTGCTTGAAGGTAGTTCATTACATTACTAAATTGCTGGGCCACAAAAGTAATGAATTACATTAAAATTACAGAGAGAAGTAATTTAATTACTGTAATTTTATTACAGTAATTTAATTGCTGGCTAATCTGCCACACACTGATTTCAAGGTGATTGCACACTGCTTTTCAATGAATGCGAAATCCTGACATGATAGCTTTTGCAAATGGTACGAAACAACACCTTTTGCATTTTTAAGGCAAAGGTCTGTGCCACCTTCCCTTTTATTTTTTCTCCCCCCTTCCCCCTTAATATCTTTTTTTGATGTTATGAATGCAATGTTTTAGCAATAAGCTTGAATTAGCCCCAATGAAAAATTTTTTTGCTGGTCTGCACGTGACTGTCTCTATGTCCAGGTTTTGCGCCATTTCCTAGTCCCTGGCATTTATTGGCACTTTCACTTCAATAAAACTTTTGTGAATGTGCTGGCACAAATTTTGAAAAGTTCTTTTGCTAGCGTTTGCAAGTTGTTTTCATATTTTTGTTTTCCATGGGGGTGAAGTTTCATGGCATGTCCAGTCTGTCAACTATTACCGTTCTCAGATACTTTGTCCCTTTACACTTGTGCATTGTGGAAGAGCCGCAGCTGCTCTTAAGATGCTTTGTGTCCTTGCCTTTGTGCAGGGCAGCAGCGGCGTCTTCTCCGCACTGCTCAGTTGCATGTGGGCAAAGCATCCAAAAATGATGACTAGCTTGGCTGGCATTTTCTCTTGGTCTCTGAATGCATCATGTGGTCAGAATTTGTCAAAATTATGGACATGTATACCAGGGAATCGTTTCAAAAAGTTTTCCAGGATTTGTATCGTAAATAAAAATAGCACAACACGCATAATTTTTCGTTTTGTGATACTGCAGATTACACGAACCAAGAACAGAACAGCAAGGTTCTACTGTATTTCTTTGAAGGGCTGTGACGGTTTTAATGGGTGTCTAGCAACCTAGAATTGTCGAGAGGAATTTCGTTTATCTGGAAAAATCTGGCAGTTGTGAGGGATACCATCAAGAAAGTGGTCAAGTCTCGGAAAAGGACGGACTGAAATTAACGCAGAGGTCTGCTGCGAGTTTTAACGATACTGTGAGTGTCCAGCACACGGTCCGTTCTTATTGGCATGACATAGTTTTGCTTCTAATGAGTATTAGGCATGGCAGCCTGTCTGTTTTAGCTGTCTTTTTCTTGTCTTCAATTAGGTGAGCATTGTATATATCGTATTTACGCACATAATTTGCGCACTTTTTATTCAGAAATTAAGGCTCTAAGAAGGGGGTGCGCAAATTATGTGGGGATTTTGCGAACGCGACTTAAAAAACTCCACAAAGGTCATAACGCGCAATATAGGTATAGTGTATGTTGCTGCGTACATCTCAGCACCCGAACCCGCACCCTACGCTGGCCGGCCCCCGAGAAAAAGCCCAGCCAATTGTTCGATAGTTCCGGATTCCGTAAGTTTGCTTTCGCAACTTCGTCTGGGAAAGCAACCGCAAATCAATAAATCAATTATCAGACCACACAATTCTTTAACATTACCGCGCGAGTATTGACCAAACTGCTTGTCAGCGCCTTATCACGGCGCGGAGCTGAGAAGCCAGCGAGAATAACCACATACACACAAGTTTGCCGACACAACGATTGTCGTCTATGGACAAACTTGTGCGCACTCGGTTATTCTCGCTGGCTTTGCCGCTCCGCGCCATGATAAGGCGCTGACAAGCAATTTGAAACTTGCCGTATAGTTGTGATATCCCATTGCAAGACACGACCGAACAAACACACAAGCCGACAGAGAAAAGCGTAGCCGGCAGTCGAGTCACATGCATCAGCCAAACAAACAGCGGTGTTGGCTCTTCTATCAGCTGCCGATCCTCCCTGAAAGCGCTGCTGGCCGTTCCGAGTGGTGATGCCGCTGGTGCCACCGCGATTGTAACAGCGGCCCGACACCACCATGAATGCCCAGTGCACAATAGATTCAAAAAGCCTTCCGAGCAAACACGCAGAATAGCCGAATGCTACTGGGTAGAGCCCGCATGCATGATGGTGGTCTAGCGCAGCACGGTGCGTAAAATATGAGAGTAAAAAATTTTTTTTGTAAACCCGGGTGATAAGTTAAGGGTGTGCAAATTATGCGCGTAAATACGGTACTAGTTGGTTCTGTACAGGTTGCCACACTCCTCATTAAGTTTGGTCTGGTGCATATGAATAGACACAGCTGCGTTCAAAAGTATTTTCTGTGGAATAAGCCGTAGTCATAGGAATGTGCAGAATTCATGCGCTTTCAGTATACTGATGCGAGGTGCCACGCCACCCCAGTGTGGCATCAAAATCGATCTGTAAATCTTGCTCTCAGGCCTCGTCACTCTTGTAGGCTATTGCAGAAACAAACAGACGCTAGTTTCTCTGCGGTTCGAGCTGTGATGACGAGGTCGTAAAAAGCTGTTACTTTTTGTGCAAATGCTTCGTGCTTGTCCTGTGGCATTGCTGCTGTCGAAAGGGGTGCCAGAGTGTGCCTTCATTGGAAAGGCAGTAAAAGGCATTGCTTCTCAGTGATGAGCAAACCAACCTTTGTCAGCCCTCTTGTTCAAGGGTTCCTTCTTGAAAGCCTGAAATATTCTTTTGCAGTACAATGAACAGTGTATGGAATCCCTGAAAGCATGCAGAGTGTTCCGTTTAGAAATTTTCCAGAATTTTCTCAGAGTTTTGTTTCTTTTGTGAAAGCACATGTAATGTCAGCACATATGGCCACCACTCTTATGAACCATTAAAAGAAAGCAAAAACTTGTGAGCATAATTTTAACAAACTTCCAAATCTAAGAGTCCGGATCAGTCAGGCACTTTTCGTCCAGTGAGAAGGAAAACAGCTGCTGAAATTTCAGCACAGATTCCTAGTCGAAATGTGCCAGCATCTGTAGGACTGTTACGGCGAGGGATTCCAGTGTGGTGAAACCCATACACAAGAGGTAAGTGGGCCATGTCCCGTTAAGAGGGCAGCATTCCACAGCTGGAGGTGTCACAAGAAAGTGTGGAAGAGGTCGTCTTGTTAATGCTCTCACTCTTGTTGTAGCTTAAGCTGCTGTTTATCGCTTTTTTGTGTCATTAATGTTTCTCAACAATGCCACATCACGTCATACGCCTTTTCAGTGTCTGAACTGTGACAAGAGCATCTCCACCGCAGCCATGGCCTCATGCTTGAGTGCTCGCCTCGGCTACGGGAGGTCGTGGGTACGATTCCCGCGGCCTCCTGTCCACCAGCCAATTAATCCAATAGGAACAGGCGGTCCCCCGGCCTAGTGCTCGGCTCTCCAGGGCTGCACTGCGTGGGAAGGATAGCCTGCGCCTCAAAATTACCGTCAAATGCGGGCACAAAAACGTCTCCGCGTGGTTAAAACCCGCAGTCCAAAACTCTCGCCTTGTGCCAGTTACAAAACTCACAACGTTCACTTCTCTAGCCTCAAGATAGATGTGCCATAAGCACTCTCCGCTCACAAACCCCCTTAGAGCAAAGTGCGGCGGTATTTGATTGCTACCGTTGTGGCTGGCTCACACGCATCAGCAGGTGCGCATGACTGTTTAAAAAAAAGATGGGCTTCTACCGCACGAGGTGAATTTAGGGTTGCTTGACGGCGGAACTTATCTCTGATCCATCAAGGCAACGGTTTGGTCGAAGACCCTTCTCCCATGCATCTCACCCTAGATGAGCCGAGCACCATGGCGGGGAAATCTTAAAACCGGTGGGTACCCGGCGGCACTGCGAAACGAACACAGCACCTCCCGAATGTGAGGCGGATGCTCTGCCACAAGGTCGCGCTTCAGTGCTATGATCTTCGCCAAAAGGCCGAGAAATGAAAAGCCGAAAGATTGTCGTTCGGCAGCTTACAAAGTCAAGGTGTCATGTTTTTTCCTGAACACCGTTATGGCTCAGGCTAATTGTACCATTCTGCATGATTTTCCCTCATTCATTGAGACGCTCAATAAGCTTTAGGATGCGATAAATTATGAAGAGGAATGAAATATTTGTATGAAATGTTTCTTTTCATCACTGCATTTTGTGGAAACGTGTTTGTATTGTAATTTCAAATGTTTTATAATTTGAACTACTCGAAAATAAAGCATATCGCAGTACTGGCCGGCATTTCGAAAGGCCCTGATATGCACAGCATGTGTACGAGAGCAGACGATGCAGCGGTCCCTGTGTCATTACTTTTGGAGCCCACATGACCAGGGTTGCTGCTCTTCCTCGGGAGTGACGTCATAATGCACCCCGACACTCAGAAACCGAAATCGCTCAGTATAAATAATGCGGTAATATTTAATGTTCATATTTAAATTGCGGAGCACGTATCACGCACCGGGTGGGAGTATGCAATGTTTGAAACCAAGAACACTCCGACCAAAAATTTGATGTGTCCGCCCCTTTAAGGTTTTTGGTTTAGCATATGGAGCTTGTGACCTCCTGTGTGCCAAGGTCAGAAGCCTTTCAGAAACCCTTTCGTTGTTTGTCTTGACTGTTTTTATTCATTCTTGGTCTCTGCCTTGTACACACTTCTTTTTGTGTGTGGTTTCTCTGGCACATCTTGAACAATGTTCCTTTTATTTTTTTTAAGGATCTTTCTAGTGTCCATACGCAAAACCACTACATGAGTGCATGGGCTGCTGCTGTAGCCTGTTGGGAGATGTCCTTTTCTTTTTTCCCTCATATGCACTCCATTTTTGTGTATTTGTTTGTGGGTTTCTCTTAGTGCTTTATTAGTTGCATTTTATTGTTCTGAGCTTGCATACTTTTTTCTATTTTCATGGCATCCAACCCTGTGAATGACTGACACTAGAGGAGGAGGGACTGCAGCAGCCAACCTTGCATGGCGCGGCAATCTCTGGTCCAAGGCACCTATACCCCGTTCCAGGCTATTGGCTCAAGATTGTGCCCACAAGTCTGCACCTTGGCCTACAGGCAGAGTCGCATTAGGCCCACGTCGGCCAGGACTTCCTTGCGAAATAAAGTGTTCCTACCGACACGCCTTGTCAGTAATTGATGAAGCGTATGAATAAATGAGTAACAACTTCGTTGACCATATAGAAAAACTGGGTTACAAAGCAGTTTTTTTTAAGGCCATACCCAGCCACCACATTGTTTCCTCTGAGCAACCTACTCATCTTTGAGGTAAGTGCTTGCCGTGTGTCGCAGCACAGTCTGAAGTGTTGCTGCAGAACCGCATATTGCCTTCCTGTTTATGCCATTGCAGCAGGAAATGCTCCACAAAACTAATGAAAAAAAAAAAATTTTGCCAACATACTGCTTTGAGAAACTGCTAAATGGGTGCTGAAGCCCACTGAACATTGTAATTGAGGCCCTTTGAATTGAATGTTCTTTGTAGGTATTTTACAAAGGCAAGATAGCAGTGCTAGTGGGATTGCAACTCGCTGCAAACGAGTTGGATTCTGTGGCACTGGACTCTTGCTGGCAGTTTGTGAAATTCGCATTACCCGAAACTGCACTGTAAAAGAGCATAAAGAAAACGATGTCTTCCTCGGTAATTCATGCCATGCAACATGACATGGAAATCATCGCATGGCCAGTTTATCCATTGCCTTCAGGTTCAAGACATCTGCCAGTTTCTATACGGTAGCTTTAGACTGTTGCACTGGAAAACTCCATTTCTCTTGAAGGCACTTTTTGAGAAGGAATTGGGTTTACCCTGGTTTTCGTGATTTATGTTTTGGGTGCACAAAATGGGTAATATCGGGCCTTGACTGCTAACAAGAGGCCCTAAATATTCGCTAAATTTGATTTATAGTCTTCTCTTACTGTTGTAACCTATCTTTCCTCAAGCAGAACGGTAGCTGAGTGAATTCGCATCCCCTGTTAATGACAGATTTTTTCTTTTCTCAGCTGCTGAGGGCCATTATTGCCAGAGGGGTATGTAAGGTGTGTACTGTAGACAGGGAAATCGCTTAATTCAAACCGACGGTATTTACAAACTGGCACTTCGCTCCCGTCAAAATCGCGTATTTCAGTGCGACAAAGCTGCCGGTAATATAAGCATACGCAACGGCCGTACAGCTTACCTGTCCTGACCGATGAAGCATGGCAATGCAGCTCGCTGCATGTGGCCATCGTGGAGAACCACTCGTCTACTACCCCTGTCACACGGTGCTTTCGAAGTGCAGTTTCTTTCCCCAGCTGCGCTCCTGTTCCTGCCACGACGTGGGACCCGTTTATGTTACCGTATGCGGGGCCTATCGAGTGAAATCTAAGAGGCGCCGCTGACAGTGCTGATGAGCGGTCGCATAGGAATGAAAAGACCCGTACCAACCCCTGTGGTCGGGCTCTCTTTATTCCGAACTCTGCGTAAAGAACTATTTTTCGGTCCTCTTACCCTTTGTTTCTAATCAGCATAGTTTGAACAAATTTTCGGTCACTTAATAGTTTGAAGTAGTAGTAGTAAAGACTTTTATTCGACCATAATTTATAGGCCGAGCATGTCGACCGTCTGGGCGACCAGAAGCCGCTGTTCTTCCCCTTCAGCGCCAAGCCAGTCGAGCCAGGTGGTGATGGATAGAAAGGGTGGAGGGAAGGAACCCGACTGCTGAGCAGCCGGGCAATAGAAGAGGCAATGGGCCAGGTCCGCATAGATGCAGGGGCAGTTGGGACAGGAAGGGTCCGATCGATAGCGATAGAGGAAGAGGCGGGACGGGGTGATAACTGCATTCATCTGAATGTGCCGAAGAAGGCGAGACTCCGGCACCGTGAGTGATGGATGAGGAGGAGGGTAAAGGCGTTTGTCGAGGCGGAGCTCAAGGTAGACCTCTTTTATGGTGCGGCGAAGGGTGAGCCTCCCACCGTCCTCCGAGGGCTTGGGCCAGGGGATCAACGGTGCCCGGAAAAGTGTGTCGCGGGCGAGCTGATGGGCCAGCTCATTGCCGTCAATCCCTGAGTGCCCAGGGACCCAGCGGAGGAAAACGATGGAAGGCTGCAGTGCGGAGACCGCTCGTTCGACCTCCTGTTGGAGAGAAGGGAGGGGTCAGGGTGCGTTTCTGTATGTGGTGTATAGCGGCTTGTGAGTCTGAATAGACTGTGTACTCTTGGAGAGAGGGAAGGAGGGCAAGTGACTGGAGGGCATGCGCAATGGCGAGGACCTCGAGGGACAATGCGTCTGGAGGGTGTAGATACGGCCCGCTGGTGTGGGTTGCAGGAGCAGGGAGGTGTGGATGGTACAGGGCGTAGCCGCAGGAACCTCGAGGAGCCACGAAGGAGGCATCCGTGTAAGCTACACCCTGGGTATCAAAAAGAGGGGAATGGTGCTGTGCGGCCGCATGACGACGTCCAGCGTGCAGGACGGGGGACATGTTGGTCGGGAGGGGAAGGATACGAAGATTGGGAGCGGGGGTGGGAATAGGAGAGGTAAACGGGGAGATTGGAATGGGCGAGATACCCGCTTGAGTCAATAACCACTGACCCTGACGGGTAAGGGAAAGCCGGGCAAGTTGCGAGTCACGATGGAGACTGAGAAGAGAACGAAGAGGATGGAAGAGGCCTGTGGCAAAGAGCTTAGTGGTAGAGGTAGTGATAGGGAGGTTGAGAGCTGCCTTGTAGAGGCCCACAAGGGCAGTCTCGAGAGCGTTAAGTTGAGTCTGATTGAAGGAAGCGTAGGGTGCAAAGTACAAGACTTTGTTGAGGGCCAGCGCGTGGGCAACGCGGCACGCGTGAGCCTCGTGGAGACCTGAGCGTCGAGTGACCACGCGCCGCAGGAGGTGAGTTACAGAGTGGCAGGTGGTGACAGCGCGGTGGAGGGCTTGCACATTCTTAGCCGCATGCAAAGGGGAGCCAAGAACTTTGCACTGTGTGACGACAGGAATGGGAGAGCCAGAAAGGTGGAGAGAGACGAAGTGGTTGTGTATATATTTCCCATCCATGGCGCGAGCACAATTTGTCCCTAAACGTAATGACCATTGGATATATTGTCTTCATCTTCAAAAGACCTGTCAAAAATCTCAAAAGTTTATTATAGCGACAAATTTATATATGAGACTGCTCAAAGGGAGCACGACTACAAAACCACCGCCGCACACACGCGTTCACTCTTGGCGCTCTTAATTCAGTTCCAATAGATTGACCGAAAGTTTGAGCTATAAAAGTGAGCACGAAACAACGAAAATTCACTGTGTGAGCGTGTGTTTGAGGAAGGATCGCGCATAAAAGTTTTTATCACTAAACGCACTGATCATAGTGCTTGCATGCGGCACAGCGAAATGATATCAATATAAGATGGAATTCCGCATCTGGCGCTTCTAGCCCTCGCAATGAAAAGAGGCAAGATTAATGTTTCCCTTTGCAAAACAAACATCTAGTAGAACCCGCTGTTACGTTCGCGGTTGCTCCGTTTTTCCCGGTACGTTTTTTTTTATTCATATGAGCCAGATAGTCCAGCTGCCACAGAAGCCCCTTCAACTGAAACTCGATCGCCTATATCTGTTACATAATGCAATTGTTGCATAATTCCCTTGTCGTACGTCGCGAAAGTCATCTCACGATGGTAGTTTACACCGTCCCGGAAATCGTTCAATGCGCGCGTAATGGCGACGCCGGCGAGAAAAAGCGATACTATACACGTACTCTATATAGGCACTTGTTCGCCGCTGCGTTCGGCGACGTCTGGAAGCACCCAGGCCAACGACAACATACTTACAGACCATGTGATTTTTTGTGCGTTTGTTGGCACAGTTACATCGACGCTGCGACACTAGAGCGAACGACAGCACAAAAACGAAACTATGCCGCGGCAGACGGCACAAACAGCGCTGTACGAAATTCGCTTGCGTGGGTTCGCTCCGACAGTTTTGTTTCTGCCATCCGCTTTATTCTTGTCGCCTGCGCCTCAAAGTACACAATTTCTAGATTCCAATATAGCGATGATTCAATGGGATTAATGCGGCCACAGCGATAGCAGCGAAGAAGCGCACGCGTACCGCATCTTCGCACGCTCCAGGTATGCTCCCTCTTCATTGCTAAATACCTTCCACAGACAGCTGCTCAGGCCAACTGAGACTCGTCGCAGTGCGTTTCTGAAGGACGGTATTTGCTTATGTCAGCTTTGTCCCCCTTTCCCTTATATATCGTGTTCATTCTACTTGATCACCATTGGATGTGCCATACTGGGCAAATCCTCTTGAATAACGTTTCCGTAGGCTCGCCTGATATCCAGAAATGCTATCCATAGGGGCCTGTGCCCCTTTTCAGCAATCTCTATATAATGCGTCAATGGAAACAGATTGTCGATAGCTCCAACCTCCCCTGTTTCCGGAACCCATTGTGTAGCTCCCCTAGCACCCCCTCGTTCTCCATCCAAGCCTGCAGTCTGTCCTTTATAATCTGCATCACCACCCTATAAACCACACACCTCACTGCTATGGGATGGTAGTTGCTTATGTCAGCTTTGTCCCCATTTCCCCTATATATCATGTTCATTCTACTTGATCGCCATTCATCCACTATCATTTTGTTCACTAAATCTATTAATGCTTGCTTGGATTTTGGTCCTAGCTTCTTTATTAACATAATCGGAATACCATCTGGTCCTGTCGACGTGTCACTAGCAACCTTCTTCTCTTGTCGTAAGGCGAGCGCATGGTTGCGCTCTGTGGAGGGCCACTGCGTCCGACACGGCCGCGCATCGAAGCGAAGTGACAGATGACGCGAAGCGCCACGCCCAGGTCCAACTTCTGCGCCACTCGACTACGATGAGTGGCCGTGTCGGACGCAGTGGCCCTCCAGAGAGTGCAGCCACACACTCGCGTGTTCAGGGTGGACGACCCTGTAGTACGTATGGGACCGCTGCTCGCTTCGACTGAAAGATGCCTCGGGGACTGCACTACCACCGTGCCTGATGGTATTTCTGACCATTGCCACACGTTGTAAAGAATTCACATTACTAACTTGCCTATACTCTGCGCAAATCAGTACGAAAGCTCGAAACGGATGAGCGTACATATGGCCGCTCGAACAACGCATAAATTACGCGAAATGAAAGCGTATTTTCATACGGTCAATTACGACAAGATTTTCCTGAGAAAACTTCCAAAAGACTTTCATTTTTCCGGAGTGCCTTCGAAGGCACAGGCACTACACAAGTGCGAGACCACAAACCACACAAGCGTCCTTTCACAACGAATGTGCCACACCACACGTCCAGAGCATCCAGAGGCCGACCAAACAAGCAAGCGATGCAAAACGCCCGCGCCCGCACGACCGCGATCCACAAATCACAAATGACGCCAAGCCAATCTATAATCCATGGGTGAAAATAACGCTTCCGTTATTACGACCAGGTCGGAATAACGATTTGGCTTGGCTTTCCGTTATTTTCACCTGGTCGAAATAACGCCGGCCCTCCACAGTCGCTGGCCAAGGCAGTAGACCTCTCATTAGGTACTGATCCGGGCTAGTTGTAGTAAGTGGTTTTATTAAAATAATAAAAAGTAAGGAAAGATTTCTGCTAGCCCCGGCATCTGCCATCGAAACGGAAGCACCTGAGCTGGGGCAGCGGAAATAAAGGATGGCAGACAGAATGGAGAAATGAAATGAAAGAGGTGAGGGGACAGGAGGAAAGGATTTGACTAATGTTGAGCAGAAAGACGTGCGGCAGGCAAGCTCTCATCCCCGCTGCTGTCATCAAGAAAGAAAAAAAAGTAAGTAAGCTCCAGGACATGCCTGCCCAGAAGCACGCGTGACGAATTTTACTTATCTCGTGGCTATAAGTGACAGCAACCAAAGTAGCATATTTTCCCCAGTAGGGATTTACTGAAAAGCGATAACATAAATAAGGCGCCTCTTATTGACGACAGTGAAATTCGTCACGCATGATCTCTTGCTTACTGACGCGCTTAAGGTAGGTACGGGCAGGGATAATCGAGGTGAACTGGCGCCAAGAAGCAGATGGGGCGAGAGGGGGGAGGGGAAGGGGGTTTCCGAAAAAGTGGGGTAGAAGGTGCATTTTGTACCGAGACGTCTCTAATCGGGAGGATAAAGGCGGCGGGGAATGCTGGAAACATGCTAAGCCAAGGCGGTAGTGAAAAATTTTGCGCGTCATGTCGCGCCCCTTTGGCGCCACGTTATTTACAATCGGGAGACGTCTAGTCAGCGGATGGGGTCTTGCTCTGTTCGTGGCACTACCGATCCGGCTGCTTGAAGTGAGCTCGTGTTGTGTGTGTGATGAAGCAGTCGTATATCAAGCTATATGACGGGCTGTTGTGTTCCCGGGTGTTTTTCCAGCACTAGAAAAGGACAGCGGCTATTTCGCGTTCTTCGAGACAGTGCGGGCAGAAAAAAAGTGGGAAACGCAGGTCACACGAGACGGCTGGAGGCCAATACACGACTCCAAAGTATGCGAGGTAAAGCCGCGTTCAGACTACGTACGCTACGCACGGATCGTTGGTAAGGATCGTAAGCGTAAACGCAAAAAACGCAGTGAGTGTGTTCAGACGAGTGTTGCATTGAGCGTAAACTACGCAAAGTCTGCTGCCAGCGCGGACGTAAATGTCGGTAGACCCGCGACTTCTACGACAAGCACAGATACAACTGTTACTGCTCGGCCAATGCGCGCATCAGTTTCGGTTTTCATTTTCCGGTCACGGGGCTTCCGGTCTTTTCAAATTTTGCGCTCAAAGCGACGCTGGGGTCTTTCCGACACATGCCGACACTGCCACATTGTCTCGGCTCGCTCGTGTTGTCACCGTGTGGTCTGCCCGCAGCTTCATCATGAACAGTGCGGAAGCTATTTCTATATTATCAGATGAGCTGCTGATAGAAGAAGTGCGGCAGAGGCCGCTTCTGTACGACCAGCGACTAAAAACATACAGGGATAAGCAGCTACAAAACGACGCCTGGCTCGAAATAGCAAGCGCACTGAACCAAAGCGGTAAGTGCTTTTCGTTTTTTTCCATCTGCGGACAAACTCGCAACAGTCAAATGCTTTCCCTCGTCTAGAAAAGTGCGATTACGGCGCTGGGCGAGCGTTGACAATATTGTCGGCGGTGCGGTTCCCGTCGAGGCGTTTTCCCGGTGTTGTTTCGCTGCCACACGTGGTGAAGCGGTGATTTCTAGGGCAAAAATTGCGGGCCCCGGAATTAGCGCACAAGTGGTGATTGATTGCGTTGAAATCTACGTGAGTTGTAGCGCATAATTGCTAGTCGCAACTTGCTCCAGCCGTCGACTGGGAGCCGCACTGTAAACCAACACGTGCAAGGTTGGCTATGGGAGTGGGTCACACTATGTGTCTCAATGGCACGAGTGTATATAGCGACAGGCTATGCTATCGATTTGTCTTTAATCAGCGATGAAGTGACCCCCTTTGTTTTTGATCTTAGCTTGCCGAACTCGAGCTGGTAGGCTGAAATGAACGTTCATAGCTCACTTTTACGGTAGTGCGCACAAATTTTCATATACCTCATGTTGGGCTGTAAAAATGAGATCAGCATAATATGGCAGCAGTGAGCTTTCTTTAGACGAACGCATTTTTCAGAAAAATATGTGCAATGTGTAATATGTAAACACGTTCTTTTCCTATGTTCAATGCAGTGCCAGTGCTACAGCATCGGTGGAGCTACCTGAGGCAGAAGTTCCTCCGCCTCAGGAAAGTATACACGAAGTCCGGCAGTGGCGCAGCGGATGTCGAGAAAGGATGGACATTGATGCCAAATTTAATGTTCCTAGCCGACGCAATACAACGTCGAAGGTAAAAGCCAATTGCTAGCTCCTTTGGTACTCGGTGGCTGTGGTGTTTTACTGCAAAGCATGGGTTGATATATTTGAATGGTTGCTTGGCGGGCTAGTTGGTTCATATCTAACATGTGTTGCAGCGCGAACCACAAGAAGGGACGTGACCAGGGTCATCTTAGCACACACTGTCGTAATTGTGGCAATGAGTCTGCACGTCGCCGCAGAAAACCTTGCGCGGCTGCGTTCCTAAAAAGCACAATCGTTGCTCGACACAATGATCAGTGTGTTAGGGAGATAATAGAGGCGGCAAGTATTGCTCGTGCAGAGGACAGGTGTGTAAGCATGCCATCAGTTGTTCTAACCAAGAAAGAGCTGAAGTTTCTGGATCGATGGTGATTGTCCTAATCTCCTATGCCTTTCATGCTGATTGCTTTGCCTGCCCTTTCCTGCTGAAGGTTCAAATGTGTATAAATGCGTGGCCTATCAGGAAAATAAATAGTTGGAAGTCAGCGCTCTTTTCACTCTGTCTGTCGTCGTCCCTTCTTGTGGTTCGCGCTGCAACACATGTTTGATATATTTGGCTGCAGCCATCATATTTCGATGAAGAAAGAAATAAAACCACGCTTGGTGTACCTACATTTTTGCGTAGACTAACTGGCCCCTTGGTGAAAAAAAAAATCTGTAGCCCACAGTACATCCTTTGTACTCTGAATTTCGGCATTGGCACTTTACAGGCGATCTGTTTTAATAGCATGCTTGACATGTACGTAGTACTTGACTTCCTCACTTCCTGAAGTAACAACAATCAGTGGGACACAACTGATTTATTTTTTTCACCACAACCTACTTCATTCCAGAGCACATGGCTAGCGTTTCTGCTCCATTCTACTATCACAAAAAGGCCTCCGGGAGCAGAAAATATTTAGAAGCTAAAACCAGCCCATACAATGGGGCATCATTGACTTGTCGCGTGTTAACAGGAAGCTTATAAACAGCCCTGTGTGACACAACCTTGCATGCGCTATTCTCTTTGTGTTGTTAATTATGCTTGAGTTTATGTGTGCATATAAGCATCTTATGTTTTTTTCCCATACCATCCACAGCCTGGCGAAAAGAGATGAGACTGCAGTTCATGCGCAGTCGCTTGATCCAGCCGCTGACTCGGCTGCTTCTGTTGAAGGCTTATGCCGCTCATTTTATGTAGACAGCACTGAGGAGGAGCTTGCACTGCCTGATGAGACGGAAGGGTTGTCCACTTCAGTGTCTGCTTCAGCACCGATGGAGCCCAGTAATGAAACGCACTTTCAGCCTGCCCATAGCGGCCAGCCTGCCCCAAGTGGCCAGCCTGCCTCAAGTGAAACGTCTGCGCCAGGCAAAAACTTCGGCAAGCGCGCGAAAAGAAAGAGGACAGACCTTGACGAAATAATGATGTCAACTCTGCAAGCAAACCGGTAGAGGCTGAATGACTTGACGACGGCTACCATGTCCGTGGACGACGACGAGCATTTTCTTTTGAGCTTAAAAAGCCTTCTCGGCAAGGTGGATGGCCGCAGAAAAGAGCAGCTTAAGCTGCAAATTCACAGTTTGTTAATTGAGGCAGCATACCCTGAGAGTGGCGAATAATTGGTGAAATCGTTTCTCATATCACTTGCCACATAGCGCTAAACAGACATGGACGCAGGGAGGCGAACAGGACGGGCGCTCGTCCTGTTTGCCTCCCTGCGTCCGTGTCTGTTTAGCGCTATGTGGTAAGTGAACCATCACCAACTCGTCCAAGCTTCCACTCTGGTTTCTCATATCATTTTGATTTCGGCTTCAACAGCTGAATCATATGCTGTAAAGCCAGATACGTGTTCAGGTCATGTGAAACATGCAAAAACTGCAATAAGGGAGTAATTACTCATTGGCATCCATACGGCTACAGAGCAGAAATATACAGCTTCCACAGGAACTTCGCAGTTAAAGATAACTGCGTCCTGGTTCGGCGTTTGAACCCAGGACCACCGCTTCACCGGAGCAGTCGCTCTACCAACGGCGCTAATTGGGGCGGCAAGCTTATTAGGGCGAGAGTGATTTGATCAATAACTCGAAGTGGGAACAGTGTAGGTGAAGTGTTTAAGGGGAGATGCTACTCGAAACAAAATTTTTTTTAATTGACCCAGAACAAAGAAACTTTGTGTGCTTATACTATTTTTTCTGCTTTCTTCAGAAAACTAATAAGTTTTTTTTTGTAGCATGCATACTTTTTGCTCAGCTGCTACCAAGCATAAAATAAAGGCCTTCTTGCGCACATGCTTTTGCATAGAAATTTTTTACTGAGAATGAGGAGCATTAGCTTATTTTGCAGCTTGGTAACTGTAGAATCCAAATAACTAACCAAAATTTGCTCATAAAATTTTGTAGTATGAAAAAAAAATTATGATCATTTGTATCGTTATTTTCCTGGGGCTCATTACTGTTGTATCAACCCTTTGTAAACTTGCATCAAAGATATTGAAATTCTGAATAGATACCTGCAGGTTACACATTCTCTTTTGTATTGTTGGGTCCTTTAGCTTTTCTCCACGTGGAAGTGGAGTCTTCAGTTGCCGAAGGGCTGTTCCTAGGCGTTTCGCAATGTGATTTGTGCAGTGCCCTTTCTCTATAGTTGTAGAACCATACACGTGAGCCTCTGATATAATTGCTGCTTGTTCATTTTTTTAAAATTCCAACTCTTGAGGAGGCTTGCATATGAGTCGGTGTTACTTAAAATGAAGAAAGCAGTGACGCTAGCACAGTTCTTCCATGTCTCACGTGACATGAATGCGTCCTTGATGTCACCGCCGTCGTTCAGCTGTTGAAACCATAACCGAAACAGCCCGAGAAAACATTTAGTTATTAAATATTTTCTGCCTGTTTCCCATTCTTTCAATTTATTTTCGCTTCTTGCTCTAGTTTGTTTTGTTTGCTCTTGCTTCTTTGTATTGTATTTCTAATATATTAATCATCTTCTTTCTCTGTATTGTATTTCTAATATATTAAACAAGTGTTCACACTGCCTCTCCTTGTGCAATGTCTTTGGACTCGTAAGAAACATTACTGAAATAAAATTATAATTTTTTATTTTTGCATCAAGTTACTGAACAATGTCCTGAAAATTGCATGCAGTGCAAATGTCATTTGCCAACAAAATAAAGTACTATGAAAACAACCCTTGTGTTTGCAAAACATTACTGATATATCTGCACTTATACAATCCAGTCAGCAAAAGTAAAGCAGACAGTCAAAGCAAATCATTATGTCAAGGCGTCTGTCACTTGAACAGAATGCCACAGAGAAATATTAGTCCCAACGTAAATTCTGCGTTTACACCCATTGCCAACTCACAAAACCCGGACCATGAAAATAGGTAGCAAAGCTGTCTCTTACTTCAGATGCTCTCCTAGAGTAAGCATTAGAGCCTTGCCTAATCATCTGTGGCAAGGGCTCTGTGCTGTTCCTCCATTCACCTGGTATAAGTACACCTGCACTGTTTGTACTGTCTCCAAACTGTGGTGGACAATAACCACCTGGCAGCCTCCCCTCCTGCATCAAGTAATTGTGCAGAAAAACACAAGCACCTAAGACTGCAACCGCATTCTTTGGCAGCAGACTCATGCGGTTCCGCAGGACCCTCCATCGGGCACACAAAATTCCAAATGCATTCTCGATGCAGCGTCGTGCTCGGGAGAGCCTGTAGTTGTACACTCTTCTTGGCGTGTTTGGTGGTTGGATACCAGGGTACGGCTTCATCAGGTTCACTTTTAAGGGAAATGCATCGTCTCCTACCATCACAAAGGGGAGCACAGGGCCACCATTGGGCAGGGCCGCAGGAGATGGGAATGTATCGTGTGCATTTTCAACGACTTCTCCAAGCCCGCACGACGAAAAAACACCACCATCACTTTCACTACCAGCAGCCCCTATGTAAATTGTTGTAAACCTGTAGCCCGCGTCGCAGGATGCCATGAGGTTCATACTGAAGCTGCGCTTATAGTTAAAATACACGGAACCAGAGTTTGCCGGTGCATCCAAATGAATGTGTTTGCCGTCAATAGCACCGACACAATTTGGAAAGTTCCATCTCCACATGAGCTCATCAGCAATGGAATTCAGTTTCCTATGGTCTAGCCGCCTCAGGACCCTTGGTTTTAGGACCTTGCATATGGCAATGCAGACTTGAGGAACCAGTTGCGAGATAGTTGATTTCCCAACCCTGAACCTGTATGCCAGGGACTGGTAACTGTTTCCGCTTGCCAAGAACCTGGAATATAAAAGACAACATAGGTTTTTGCTGGCTTTGTCTAAAACATTGCATGCACACAACAGTTGACAGCTGCTCTGCAAAATGTGCTTTTGTCAAGTGGCACCAGTTCATTTTCATAGACTACGCTGTGAGCAAGAGGCATGATAAAGGACAATGTTACTTCTGACCAAAAAAAAAATGAGGGCCCACCTGTGCAAAAGCCTTTACTTTACGCACTAATTCGCGTAGCGAAATCTAAATGCTATACATAAAGCCTTAAGAAAGTAGAAAAGCCGCGTGAATTCGCTACATCAAGAGTGCATTGCACGCCCCCCCCCCCCCCCCCTCCCCGGATATCTAAATATGCACTTGATACGGGCTTCGGAGCCTTTGAAACTGTCTTTAAAATATGCCCATCGCTGTGACTAGAAGATAAATCCTCTTATTATACATGACACAACAGCTTTCTCTCTGCAAAAACAAAAAAAAAACAGATTTCGCCAACAGCCCTCCGCGCAGCTCGCTTGCATCCGCGTCTATCATCTGAAGCAGAGAAAAGAACGCAGAAACGCCCAGATAATGCTTACCTTAGCGTTATAGCCAAACGCTCAGCAGATGATAAAGATTCTCGCAGTGGCGTTTGTTGCACTTCAATAAGTGGTCTCACAAGGCTTTCGAGGAAGTCGAACTGCTGCGGTGACATCCGCACGAAGTTGTAGAACAGCGCAGTGTCGCCAGTCCTCAGCTTCGCAAAAAGATTGTGGAAGTCTCCGTCTACGGCTCTATCAAGGAAGATTTGCCGCACCCACATTCTTCTACGACGCCGCCGTCTGCGTTGGTCAAGGGCATACACGATGATGAGCTCATTTTGAGCTTGAAGTGCCTCGACCTCCGCTAACACCCGCCTGCTAACCGGCGCCATGTTGAAAAATGCGGAGAGCAGTTTTCCGAGAGCGCTGATTGGCCGGTCGTAACAAACGTATCTTACCGAAGGGCTCGTGTGAACATCGGCGGTTTTTAGTTGCGTAAAAGGAAGTTACAGCAGTTGCGCAGAATGAGATATGTACGACGTTTACGGCGGTTGCGACTGTAGTCTGAACGCGGCATAAGGCATGCGAAACGCTTCCATTTCAGAACAATATTTGCTGGGGCGGAGGCATAATGCACAACTGAAAAGTTGCACCCTTCATAATTACTGAACTTAGCAGTCGTCAAAGGCGACTTACCGGTCTTCATTTCTTTGCGAACGAAGCAAAAGAACAGGGGATGGAGTCCTCCTATATATATATATATATATATATATATATATATATATATATATATATATATATATATATATATATATATATATATATATATATATATATATATATATATATATATATATATATATATATATATTTGCGAGCATGTCAAGGTGGTGCATATGGACCTTCTGCGTGTTTGTAAACAAACGAGGTGGCGCTGCAGTCGCTAGCGAGCTCGTGGTAGGCAAAAGGTCGGGGAGTGGCGTCGCGGATAGGTGTTGAGCGCGGGTTTTCAAGGCTTGTAGGCGCGTTTCCAGTTTCTGCGAATCATAGCAATGGTCGATGCTTCCAACTTTATATTTGTTGAAGTACACGAGCTCGCGTTGGCCACGTGCGGCCTATAAATAGAAATAGTTTGCCACTGTATTGTATATATGGTTAGTAGTAAACATGTAGAAAGCGTTCCTGCCGTTTATTTATGCGCTAGGCATTGAATAAAACAAGTTTTGACAATCTGCACTAGCCGGAATGACTTTACTTCGGGACAATAGTGAGGGGAAGTGCTGGCCTTGTTTCGACGGAGCAGACATGCGCTCATCGTCTGCTGACATACGTACGTGTCGCGCTGTGCGAAAAGTGGGGATAGCGTCGTGTCCCTAATCTTCTCTCTCTCGCTTAGCGCTGTTTTTAGCCGCATGGCCACGCACCAGCCAGGCCGACTTGTCCTCTTGTTAAGCTGGTCGATTTGGTGAAAATTTTTGATTTCTAGAATTATTTTCTTTCCTAGCCCTGAAGTCTAGTTTCGTGACGAAAAATTATAGCAAAATATTGAGTACAAATTTATAAATTACGCTTTTTAGAAGTGTGGTCGTCAAAAATTGTGAGGAAATTTCTTTGATTTCAGTGCCGCATTTCTTTGACCAAAGCGAAAGCGAAGATGCCATAAACGAGGGAATAAACTTTAAGGTTCGTTTTGTGACCTCACATTTTCTGCGACTGGATCACTCACCTTCGTAATTCGCATGAAAATCAAATGATTCCATTTGTCGCAAACTATTCCTGAGACGTTGAGGAGCGTAATAAATCTCTCGATTTTTTCCCTACACGTGCAGTACTGTGTTAGTTATTTCTTGTAAGAAACGTTTTCATGTAACTATGCATGCATAAGTACTGATCATATAGAAAAAGAACTAATCGCGTCATCGTAATGAACAGCGCTTTATGTACATGCTGGCATAAAAAAACCGCACTATCTACTAAATTATTTGAGACCTTGGGGGACTTGACGACGGTGTTAATTATAATTACCCAGAACTGCACCAGGTATAGCTATAAATAAAGGGAATTAGTGAAACTAGCGTAGGTATTTCATATTTGCACCAAGTTTATTTACATATCGCATGCATGAATAACGAAAACACTTTTCATTGCCGCGTCCCCTCTCAATCTCGCCACGTGTCTGTTAGTAGCACGCCTTCGGCTGCTTCTTTCCAAACAAGCTTCGCGATCATGTACTACGTACCTCATGAAACATGACACATGCATGATGCAATGTAAAAGCATATGGCGTTTAGCACACTCAAGGTACGCTATTCTAAGCACACGAACGCGACCGCGCAAGATTAACACAACTTACCAGACTTCTTTCTACTCGAATGAAATAATTACGTCGTCATATCAAGAAACAGTTTCAAGTAAATATTGAATGTCATAAAACGCGCCATTAAAACATGGTGTGCTGTTAACAAAAAAACCCATTACTTGGGGGCGAGTGAACCTGTCGGCGCCCCGTGCACTCCGGCTCAAGGTGATAAGTACGTGTGCAGCTGCATATGTCTTTTTTTTCCTTGAGCAATTATCAGCCTACTATACTGAATTTCAAATGAATGAACGCAGTAACTTGCATGCTATTAAGTGCATTGAGTGGCAGTGCCTATCGACTCCCAGACTTCGCGCTTTACTACCGTGACCCAATGCCTGTTAGCCAGTTTCCGAATGCGGCATTTATGCGCGAGAAACCTATCGAGGCTAATTTAATATTTTTATGCTACTACGCGGATCCAGCAGTTACGCAGCTGGTCAATACATGTTGCTTCTGCAGTGCACAGGCTTGAAGCAGCCGCCGGCAGCTGCGGCAGCTGCGGTAGGCACGGGCAAGCGGAACCTGTTTTGCCTACCATGCGAAAGTCGCTGCTAACATCAGCGCCACCGCATCTTCGTGACGTCGCGGCGTGAAGGAGGTCCATATCTGTGTTAATAGTGAGCGTACTGTTTATGAATTTACTATTGCATGCGTTTTGGCAATATGAAGCCAATCGGCAGGATGGACGGCGCCTGCTTAAATCCACAGCTGTGTCGACGATTTTTGAATTCAGGCGTAAGGAAATATATACTTTCTCGAAAGTAAACATTTCCACTCAGAAACGTCGGATCACTAACCTCTACTTATGCTGATGCTATTTAAATACTCTCCAAGCAGTGTCTTTATGTACTGCGAGAGGATTCTATTACGTAATGCTGATGGCATAAAAAAGTCGGAAGAAATAACTGACATTTTCTCGCTGATCTGCATCATAGTTTCTCCAGTTCAGATGGCGGAATTAAGCATGTCGGGTCCTGATTACGGGTCTGTGTTTGCTAGCTTATGCATGTCGTTCGAAATCCGATGAAGGGGACCATTTAAAAGCATATGCGAAATTCAAGACAAGTTCAGTGCTTCGTCTCCTCAATACAATTTGTTTCTGTTTTTTAACATTTTCAGCTCGACCTGAATACAGAAAGCCGTCTCGTCAACGAACGTTCCCAGCTACCATTGTCAGTGACAGTGACCAGAGCTCATCAGCCGCAGAAGAATGCTGTCCTGAGAGCGCTGACAGTGATGTGAGCGAAGAGCATCAAGATGCAAGGGAGAGGGGAGCACGAAGCGCATCTGTGTTTTCTATGTCAGCAACTGAGTTCGTGAAACAAGCACAGGACCTTCAGAATAAGAACTCGATTTTGAGGGAACGATGCTCCCTGACTAAAAAAAAAAGCTGGAAAGAAAAATTACAACTACAAAACGCCTTCAGAAAGAGATGTCTACTTTGACCTCAAATCTCAGCTTCCTGAACGAAGATCAAAAAGTCGCCCTGCAGGAGCACAACAGAAAGGGCTGTTCATGGAGCCCAGTGACAGTAAAGAAGGCTTTGCAGCTGAAGTTTGCTTGTGGCTCTACAGGATACGATGTTCTGCTTGAGCAAGGCAATCCGCTGCCGTCAAGGAGAACACTCTGCAGAAGGCTACAGCATCTTCCATTTCAACCAGGCGTGCTCACTGAAATATTTGAAATAATGAAGACCAAGGTATTCATGATGGCCGATATTGAAAAAGACTGCATTTTGTTCCTGGACGAAATGGAGATCAGAAAAGGGCTAGAGCTAGATCGCAGTTCTGATGTTTTTCTTGGAACGACGACTCTGCCGGAGTCTGATCAACCAGCTTATCATGCTCTTGTGTTCATGGTTGGAGGCATGAACAGCCCTTGGAAGCAAGTGATAGCTTATCATTTTACAGGTGCTTACGTTTCTGGCGACACATTGAGAGATTCTGTGTTTCATCTCATACGGCTCTGCTCGGAGATCTCTCTTCGCGTACTCTGTGTGACCTGTGACATGGGTGCCTCAAACCGAGCCATGTGGAGGTCTTTAAGTCTCTCGAGCTCACGTAACTCGGTGACTGTGTGCAGTGTTCCCCACCCTTGTGATGCAAGAGAGCTTTACTTTATGCCCGACCCTGCTCATGTACTTAAGAATACTAGAGGACATCTTGCGAGGAAGGACGTCATGCATCTAGTGACAAGATTGTGTCAAGATTTAATTTGCCAAGCACTGAAATTTTAATAGGGCATGTTGAGAATTTGAGCATCAGCACGACGAACAGCTCAAGGTTGCTTCAAACTTTGGCGAAATTCATTTTTCAGATGGTCACTTCACAAAAATGAATGTCGGAATCGCTGCGCAGCTATTCACAGAAGCCCCTGCAGGAATTAGGTACCTTGTAGATCAAGGAGCGTTACCATCGCAAGCTGAAACCACTGCTTGGTTTATTGAACTTTTATTCAAGTGGTACACGATAATGACAGCTCGCTATCCGTTGGCCGCCTTAAGCATGATTGACAAATAAAAGTATGAGCGAGCAGTTTGTCTTGAACCTTGCGTCAGAAGTTGTCTCGAAACTCAGCATTGGCGTGCGAAAAATCTAGAAGGCCTGCCAGTCAGGCGTAGACATGTCGACAGATGTGGTGAAGCTACACCTTTACCTCCTGAAAGACTGCGGGTACAAATTTGTCCTGACTGGCAT
The DNA here is from genome assembly GCF_052857255.1 of Amblyomma americanum. NCBI lineage: Eukaryota > Metazoa > Arthropoda > Arachnida > Ixodida > Ixodidae > Amblyomma > Amblyomma americanum. Next base: position 9,924,256 of record NC_135499.1, read on the forward strand.
GCTTGTCCAAGACTGCTTGGAGAATTTAATTTCCCTAATCCGAATGCGGGCGCCTCTGCCCAGCTCATATGATCTAAAAAATGTGCTTAAAATTGTGTCAGTGCGCCAGTTTCTAAATGTTAAAAAAAATCTGGCTACGAAATTGACGACAGTTATTATCTAGTTGATTTTCTCTCTCCAGAAATACACCATGCGAGACAGTGCGAATCTGACAAAAATGAGGAAGTCATTGATGTCGATCTGTACCTAGTGTCTTCTATCGAGGGCGACATACTTTCTCAAAGATAAAGGGAGAGGTCCCGTCAAAAAGATGTTGATAATTTTTGACGGGACCTCTCCATTTATCTTTGACGATGCTGTTGCTGAAGTTCTTAACATTTTTAGAGTCAGTTCTCAAGGCCTTACTTTTACTTGGGAACTGCCTCAAGAGGGCAAAATCCAATTCCTAGACATTCTATTTGATTTCTCTAAAAAATACCATGTGTGTTGGGTGTACAATCCCCAATCTAAGAAGAGCCTCGTGCCATTCAGCAGTGCCCACTCCAAACTGGTTAAACGCAGCATCGCCATCACGTGCCTACACGCAGCTCTCTCGAAATCCTGCGATCATTGTGTGCAGACCGGCTTCGACAAGCAGCTGCTGAGACTGGGTAGCGCTGGCTACCCGTATCTGATGATAACAGCGATATGTGAATCTCTGCTACAAAGAATCAAGGTCACTTCTAGCGGTGATACGCAAAGCAAGCAGAAAGACAAGAGGCCTACGGTGGTAATACCGTACATGCATAACATAGCGCACAACATCAAGAAGATAGGGGGTCGATATGGTGCAAATGTGTTGTTTTCAGCACCATGCAAGCTTGCAAAAATTTGCTCCATGATGAACAGACGACCCCGTAGATGCGCTATCAAACATCAGATACGGTTCACCGATTGCAAGTCCGAAGTCATATATCGCATACCGCTCAGCTGTGGATCTGCTTACATCGGCCAGACTGGCCGGTGTTTCAACGAGAGAGCTAGCGAGCACAGAAGAACAATTAAAAACAATGACAGGGGCAACCTGCCGGATCACTGTAGGGAATGCAGAGATGGCGGCCCGGTGTTGGAAAAGGCAACGTTTATCGGCAGAGGCAGGGAGCGATTTGGAAGAGAGATTATCGAAGCCTATCATATACAGACAGCTGGGTCCACGTGCATTAGCACTTCATCGATTAAACTCTGCCGCCAGGAGCTGGGTTTCTTAGACGGCCATGTGTAGTTCTAGTTTCTGGGGTTTTTGTTTGTTCTTGCGCCTTTTTCTTTTCTGCCGATGGTGTTTAGAAATGTGAATTCAAACCATGATTATGTGTTTTCCTGCTTCCGGTTCGTGGTTGATATGTCTTGGCTTATAAAGAGGGTGTTTCCGCAATAAACTCAGTTGGTAGTAGGCGCTCTTTGTGTCATTCTCTTTTTTCCTGTGTGTGTGTCTTTTGCGCCTTTCAGAACTTCAATCATGAACCAACTAGCCCCAAAGCAAGTTGTTCTTCGTATAGTATTTTACTCTGAGCTTCCCGTGCTTCGTATGTTGCCAAGCCCATATCCCCTTATATCTTGGATGGATGGATGGATGGATGGATACGGCTGAACCCTTTACATCGGGCGGTGGCTCAAGCCACCTAGCCATGACTTGTGAAATTTTACTCCTGTCTTGCTTTTAGCCACCAATCAGATAACCTTCGCTTGGTTACTTCTAACCTCTTAAAATCCACTTTCCCTTCACTATCCCTAAACCCCAATGCCTTGGGTAAGTCAGCCCCGCTGCCTTCCACAGTAGGGTGAAGCCCTTTACAGAAAAGTATCAAGTGTTCAGCCGTTTCCTCCTCCTCTCCGCACGCAATGCACAAAGTGTCTATCTCCTGGTACCTGACTCTATACGTCTTAGTCCGCAAAACTCCAGTCCTGGCCTCAAACAGCAAAGAACTTCCCCTACAATTATCATAGATATTTTCTTTGACAATTTCCTGTTTAAAGGTCCGGTATGTTTCCAGTGCCGATTTCGTCAGCATCCCTGTTTTCCACAACTCTCTCTCAGTTCCTTTAACCTTTTTCTTAACCGATAAATGCTGATTTGCCCCCTTACTGCTGTCCAGATATTTGCTTGTCAATTTTCTAGTTCGCTTTCTCCATTTCGTGTCAACATTCTTTATATACAGGTATCTGAAAACTTTCCTAGCCCACCGCTTTTCCTCCATCCTTCTCAATCGTTCCTCATATGCTATCTTACTGCTAGCCTCTCTGCTCTCGAAAGACGCCCATCCCATATCCCCCTGTACCCCCTGATTTGGTGTATTGCCATGTGCTCCCAAAGCTAACCTCCCTACTCCCCGTTGCCTAATTTCCAGCCTTGCTTGAACATCTGGCCTCATACACAGGACCGCATTCCCGAAGGTCAGGCTAGGGACCATCACCCCTTTCCAGATCCCTCTTACCACCTCATACCTATTGTAATTCCACAGTGCCCTATTTTTCATGACAGCTGCATTCCTACTAGCTTCATTCATTACATATTTTTCATGCTCTGTCAGATACTCAACACTGTTATTCATCCACACCCCAAGATACTTGTACTCATTCACTACTTTTAGCACGAACTCCTGTATTCTATGCTCGCCGCCCTCTTCATTAAATATCATGACTGCAGATTTTTCCTTACTATACTTGAAGCCTAATCTATCTCCCTCTGTACTGCATATGTCTAACAACTTCTGCAGGTCTTCCTTGTTGTCAGCCATTATCACTATATCGTCCGCGTATATTAGTCCCGGTAATGTCTGTTTAATCAATTCCCCTTGCTTGAAAAAAGATAGGTTGAAGCCTAGTCCACTCCCCTCTAGCTTGGCTTCCAAACCTTGCAGGTACAACATGAACAACAAAGGGGACAGAGGACATCCTTGTCTAAGCCCCCGCTGTATCTCTACAGGCCCTGATACATTTTTTTCCCATTTTATGAGCACTCTGTTACCTCTATATATATCTTTTAAAAGATTAATTACTCCATTTTCCACATCCAATGTGCCCAATATGTCCCACAAATGCTCCTGAGTAACGTTGTCATAGGCTCCCCTAATATCCAGAAATGCTAGCAATAAGGGCCTATGTTCCTTTTCCGCAATTTCTATACACTGTGTCAATGAAAATAGATTGTCCTCCAACCTCCTTTGTTTCCGGAACCCATTCTGTAGTTCCCCTAACACCCCCTCGTTCTCCACCCAAGCCTGCAGTCTATCCTTTATAATTTGCATCACCACCCTGTAAACCACAGATGTCACTGTTATGGGGCGATAGTTACTTACGTCTGCTTTGTCCCCCTTTCCCTTATATATCATGTTCATTCTACTTAATCGCCATTCATCGGGGACTTTCTCATCCACTATCATTTTGTTCACTACCTGTATTAATGTTTGCTTGGATTTTGGTCCTAACTTCTTTATCAACATAATCGGGATACCATCTGGTCCTGTTGATGTGCCACTAGGGTCATCTGACAGCGCCGCCACACGGCGGACGCGAGCTCTACGGCGGCCAGAAAAACCCCTGATGCTTCAGGCATACTCTTCAGAGGCATTGGTTTTCGCTATGGATTTTGCGCACTACGTTTGCGCCAAAGTCGTCTGCGCCGTGGACTGAACGGAACATCTCAGTAACGCCACTCTCTGTTCCTGAAAAGAACCGACTGCTCCGCACCAAGCATAGAGTTTCTTACTATTAACTAGAGGGAAAACTGGCGCCCCGCCTACGGGAGTTTGCATGGAGCTTCCTCGAGACCCCCTGTACCACCATGGACGCTCTAAGCATCATGGTGCAGAGAGCTACCGACTGCGCGAATGTCCGGACGCCGTAGAGTATCTGTTACGGGTCCAAGGTGGACTTATATTTGGAAATGTGGCGGAGAGTTTGAAGGATGCTTCACTCCCGCCACCGGTTGGCCCGGTATTGCACTACCTCCGGGATCGGCCTTGTCTTTAGCGCGTCTTTACTGTCCTGTCTTTCTATCCCATCTTTCAACTCTCCTTCTATCTGCACGTGGTAGCGATTGTGGCTCGTCTTGAGCCAGTTATTATTATTATTAGCCTATCAAAAGATAGCACATACCCACACTGGGGGATCGGCCAAGAATCGGGTGGCTATTCACCAGTGAGCAGGCCTGTGCACTTTCTTTTCTTTCTTCCTGGCAGCAACAGACAGACAGACAGACAGACAGACAGACAGACAGACAGACAGACAGACAGACAGACAGACAGACAGACAGACAGACAGACAGACAGACAGACAGACAGACAGACAGACAGACAGACAGACAGACAGACAGACAGACAGACAGACAGACAGACAGACAGACAGACAGACAGACAGACAGACAGACAGACAGACAGACAGACAGACAGACAGACAGACAGACTGCAGAACCGCAACTTTTGACCAAAAAAATAAAAGAACAAACATTATTCGATTATCAAGAATGTCCTATCATTCAATATCCTGTCTATAAATCGCAACAAACCAGTAGAAAAGCATGTATATTCAAAGTTTGCTCAAAATAAGCGATGGCTTGCTCTCCTATTGGCCAAGCATTGCAGACCACAAAAGCCAATATTTTGTGCTTAACAGGCGCACTTTTAAAAAGAAATGTTTTTGAAAAAAAAATTGTCGCTTCAATATTTTATAAGGTTTTTCCACCACATTTGGGAAAACAAAAACCTTTTATTGGCGTCGTGTGCTGTTGCGTTTTCGCTACAATGGCTTTTGCGCACTATTTATACGCCAAAGTCGTCTGCGCGGAGCGCGCCGTTGTTACGGATTGGAAACCTGTGTAACGCCACTCTATGTTCCTGAAAAAAAAAAAAAAACTATTGTCCCGCACCAAGTAGCTCATCGCCCCATGATGCTTTGCACGCCTATTGAGGTACAGTAGCAGCGCCGCCAGCTTTCCCTCTAGTTGATAGTAAGAAACTCTATGGTCTATGTAGCCGTCTTCTTGGGAGTATTGGAACGCACCCTATAGAGTTACTATTAACTAGAGGGAAAGCTGGCGGCACTGCACCTGAACCTCCATGGGCACGCAAAGCATCATGGGGCGATGAGCTTCTTGGTGAGGGATGGCAGGTTTTTTTCAGGAACAGAGTGGTGTTTTAGAGATGTCCCATTCCGTATCCATGGCGCGCTCCGCGTGCAGGCGTCTTAGGCGTAAAAGTAGTGTGCAAAAGTCATAGTAGCGAAAACGCAACAGCACACGACGCCAATAAAAGGTTCTTGTTTTCCGAAATGCTGTGTAAAAACCTTTTAAAATGTTGAAGCGACATTTTTTTTTAAAACATAATTCTTTTCAAGAAAGTGCCTGTTAACCAGGAAATATTGGCTAGTGTGGTCTGCAATGCTTGGGCAATAGGAGAGCGAGCCATTGCTTATTTTGAGCGAAATTTGCATTTACATGCTTTTCTGCTTGTTTCTCGAAGTCCTTTATAACGCTACAAAAAAAACAAGGACACAGGAAGAAGTACACAGGACGGGCGCTTCGTGTACTTCTTCCTGTGTCCTTGTTTTTTTGTAGCGCTATAAAGAACTTCGAGAAACTATGCTTTACGAACTAGCCCTACAACGTTGTTTTGTTAAGTGATCTGCTTAGTCTAACGTTCGACGGAATACCGTCTGGTCAGGATGAAGCATAATAACAGGGTGAAGTTTGGGTCACTGACCAAGTCAAAAACAAACGAAAATGACGTTTCGGGTCCCGTACGGTTATCTCGTCACTACTGAACCGTACAAGAAATGTCTGCGCAGACCCGGAAAGCTTCAGCAACGAACTTAAGGTGATAAAAAGGGATCTCGAGCGAAACGGTTACCCCAGGAACCTTGTGAACAAAATGTCTAAAAACTTGCAACGCACGAGGGGACAACGAGATAGAACCGCAAAAACCATGAAGCGTGCTGCAGTTCCTTATGTACCTGGAGTCAGTGAAACCCTTTCCCGAATCTTCAGGAAGCACGGGACTTTAGCATTGGTTTCCAGATTCAGGTTGGTCGGCGAACGCCGACAGGTGCGGACGCGTGGCATATGAGCTCCGTGTTTTTCGGGTATTTTGACCCGCCTAAACCCTTTGGACTGCCTTCGTTTGGCGTGGAATCGACGCCGATAACGAAGAGGACCACGAGGACCCAAGATACGAGCTGGTGGGTCCGACATTTCGATTTTTATCGGTCCTTGAACTTCCCACGTGGTCGACGCGACAGTAGGCCTAGCTAGGCCTAACACGAGTACGGGGCTCCGCGGCCTCCCCGGCCTCAACGAGAGGGGGGCGAAGACCGGAGAGAAGTCCCAGATGAACACCCCTAGCGACAGACAGCCCACAATGACAGGCTTGAATAGCTTTACACCAGAAATGCCAGAAAATATGGACGAAGACTTCCAAGACACGACCGAAGAGAACCCCGGGCGGCAGAGTCGGGGGGGCTCCGTGAGAGCGACGAGACCGACGCATAACAGCAGCGACCCAGTAGGAAGAAACACGCAAGTTTCCGAAAACAAGGATATGGAACTGGATTGGATAGTCGTAGGACCGAAAGTTCGGAGAAAGCAACAACAAAGAATGGAGATGCAGGGGACCCCGGGGAAGACGACCCCGGAGCCTCTCTCGGAAGGAATGCAAACTACAAGGGGAGCACCAGCTGCGCAGAAAGAAGCAGAGAAAGGAGAAGGCGAGAGGAGGAGACTGCCGCCGCTCCCGAAGGACGACTTAAAAGTAGTTCTCCGACCGAGAGGACTCACAGTCAAGGATTTGCAAACACACCAAGTGGCAAAGGCAGCAGCGGAGGCTACCGGGCACGAATGCAAGACAGGAGACTTCATCGTAAGACTACGAAATGGTTCTAACATAATAATCATCAGCACTGGCGACGAGATAGTAGCCAGAAAGATCAGAAATATCATGCAGCTAAAATTTGGCGATAAAACCTACGCAGTCAACGCCCACGTGGCGGCACCGGAGGACACGGTGAAGGGAGTCATCCACGGGGTGGACCCAGGGACTACACAGGATGAGCTCAAGGACAACCTCAGACTACGCAGGCAGGGGGTGAAGATCCTGGCGGCCAGGATGCTTGGAAGCTCGAGCACGGCCGTCATCACCTTCGAAGGCACTTTTCTACCCAAGCAAGTGATCTACCATGGAGGATAGATGTGGTGCCACGCATACAAACCAACGAGACAAGTCTGCTACAACTGCGGTCAGCAAGGACATCGGATGGACGTCTGTCCAAGCCCACAAACCAAGACCTGTAGGCAGTGCGGATGCCAGAACCCGGCGGAGGCACACCAGTGTACACCCAAGTGCATGCTTTGCGGCGGAGAGCACGCAGCCGGCTCGAAGGACTGCAAGCAGCGCCTTAAGCCAGCGAGCGAGCTACGCTGGGGACCTCAGCAGCAGCAAGGTCGGCGCAGCAGAAGCCGCAGCAGAGGAGGGAAACCGCGATGGTTCGGGGACGAAAGCAGAGACCCGGACAGAACCAAGTCGCGGAGTCGCGGCCGCGGCAGACCCTGGAATCAAAACCAGGGGAGCGGACAAGACGAGTCCTTTCCACCACTGGACAACGTAAGCAAGCAGCAGCAGCAGCAGCAACAACAAAGACAACCCAAGCAGCAACAACAACAGCAGCAGCAGCAGCAGAAGAAGAACGGCGGCAACTCGCAGGTGAGCTGGCGGGACGGCCCTCCCAAATCGCTATATGCTCCGCACTCTAACACAAACGGAACACAAAACACACAAATCCAAAAACTATCAGAGGAAAACGCCAGTCTTAAGCTCGAATTGGAACAGTGCCGCGAAGAGATGGGGCAACTAAGAATACAGCTAGGAGAGATAATTAGGAAGAAACAAGAAATCAGGGCAGGTTTTGTACCAATAAGGACACCAACACCACCAACACAGATTGAGGAAGAATTACAACAGGATATAAGGCCGGACAGCCCAATAATGAAACTCATACAGGATATGCGCAACGAGATACGCAACGAAATGCAGGGGATGCGTAGTGAAATGCGCAGCGAAATGCAGCAGACACAGCAGAAGGTAGCTATGCAAGAGCAGAGCTTCAGGAACTACGTTAAGAGTAAAACCACGCAGAGAACAACCAACGATGCGAGGGATAGGCTCTTTAACGAGCGCAGGTTCAGCACTGAAACCCCCAGCACGAGTAGCGCTAACCAAACATGGCTGAGCGAAATCAACAATTAGAGCTATGGCAATGGAACTGCAGAGGCTACGCACGCAAGCAAGGCCTCTTGCAGCAGTACATATATTCCAGGGGAACCACACCAGATATTATTTTACTACAGGAAACAAACAACACGACACCAAAACTCAGAGGGTACACATGTCAAAAGGGCAGCCGCATTGCCACCTTAATTAGTAAAAAGGTGGTGGCCATAGAACACAAACAGATAGAGGACACAAACATAGATCACATAATCACAGAGATAATTCCCAAGAAGAAAGCGAAAGCCAAAAGCACCCTAATAGTTAACCTATATAGTCCGCCGAGGCAAACAAATGGCGACTTCCTCAGGCTGTTTGCGGAGGCGAAGAGACTAGCAGGGCAAAACACCCTTCTCATAGCAGGCGATTTCAACGCCAAAAGCCCAAGATGGGGCTACCCCAGAGATGACAAGAAGGTACGTGGCATCTGCATAGCGGCAGAGAGCACAGGGTGCGACCTCCTAACCGACGAGAGCCAGCCAACCAGACAAGGCAACAGCGTGAGCCCAGATACGAGCCCGGACCTCACCTTCGTAAGAGGCAACAAGCAGGTAGAATGGGAAAACCTTCTCGAGAACCTGGGTAGCGACCACTACATAGTCAGAACCTGCATGGTGGCCGAGGGGGTCAAAAGGAAGATTGGCACGGCACGAATCACGGATTGGGACGGTTTCAGGGTGCAATGCACGCAGATAGAGGGCGAAATCGAATCCGTAGAGGAGTGGAGTCAAAATCTTCGGGAAATCCAGGAGGGATACACGAAAGCTGTGGATAGAACAGAGCAAACACCGGAAGTAGATAAAAGGCTCATCGGGCTATGGGAGGCAAGACGAGGGCTTACCAAGCGCTGGAAAAGGCAGAAGCTAAACCGAAAGCTTAAAAGAAAAATCGCTGAGATAACTGAAAAAGCACAGCAATATGCAATACAACTGGTAAGGCAGGGCTGGCAGCAGTTCAGTAATTCGCTGAATGGCACGCTAGGCACGGCTAGGACGTGGCAGATTCTCCGAGCCCTCATGGACCCAACCCAAAGCAAAACCGAAGGCAGCAAGTCGCTACAGAGACTGGTACATCAATATGATGGAACCGAGGAACAGCTGCTAGAGGAAGTTAGGATAAAATGCTACGAGAAGGATCAGATAGAAAGCTACAAGGAAGAGTATAAAGGCGAAGAGAATCTAAACATGGACAGGCCTATCACCAAGGAAGAGGTAATCGAGGCGGTAAGAGCGGCCACAAAGAACACGGCAACGGGAGCAGACAAAATCAGCAACTCACTAATCAGGAATCTCAGCGACAACGCCATAGACCAGCTAGTGGTGTACTTCAATAAGCTTTGGCAATCCGGCACGGTTCCGGCAGAGTGGAAGCACGCAATGGTGGTTATGATACCAAAGCCAGGCAAAAAGCTATCAATCGAAAACCTCAGACCCATTTTCTTAACATCATGTCTAGGTAAGCTCTACGAGAGGATAGTCACCAAAAGGATTCAAACACATCTGGAAGGAGGAAGGTTTACCCGGATAGCATGTACGGTTTTAGAGCGAACCTGTCCACCCAAGACATCCTAATACAGCTTAAGGAGGAGGTTCTAGCCACGATGCCAAAAGCAGGGGAAAACGTGGTCATGGCCCTCGATATAAAGGGGGCCTTCGACAACGTCAGCCACAACGCCATCATGGAGGGAATCAATAACTTCAACTGCGGGAGAAGAGTCCATAACTATGTCAGGGCCTTCTTAAGCGATTGAACTGCGACAGTCGGGCTTGGAGACCTTAGAAGCGACCCTTTCGGCACACCATGCAAGGGCACTCCCCAGGGATCGGTCATCTCACCGATATTATTCAACGTTGCGATGATCGGGCTTGCGCGGCAACTCGAGAGGATACCAGGGATAAAACACGCGATGTATGCCGACGATGTCACGGCATGGGTCACCCAGGGCTCTCTGGGGGAGAAGGAGGACAGACTACAGGAAGCAGCCGCGTGCGTGGAGTACACCAGAGAAAGAGGCCTCAGATGCTCAACCGAGAAATCGGAGCTGCTGAGAGTCGGAAGACATCCCACTAAAGCGGAGCTGGAAGTCTACTTGGAAGGGCAGAGGATCCCAGAGAAAGACATGATAAGGGTGCTAGGTATGTGGCTGCAAAGAAGCAGGAAATGCAGCCACACCATCAGCCTAATAAGTAAAGAAGCAGAGCAGGTAGGAAGAATGATCAGCAGAGTCTCGCATAGGCGGTACGGCATGAAAGAGGAAGACACGCTCAGACTCGTGAGCAGCCTGATAGTCAGCCGAGTCACCTATTCACTGCCCTACCAGATACCAACCAAAGCCGACATGGAACAGATAGATGTAATATTAAGGAAGGCATATAAGACCGCCCTGCATCTACCTAGGAACACACCGAACGAGAAACTACTCCAGCTAGGGATTAGTAACACCTTCCAAGAGCTGAGGGAGGCCCAAATCAGGGCACAGTATACGAGACTCCGAGGCACGCCAACAGGCCGGGAACTGCTGAAAAGAATAGGGGTGGAAACACAAGAGCGCCTTGACAGGTACAGGGACGTCCCGGATGGAATTAGAGAAGCCATTCGGGTCGCACCCCTGCCCAGGAACATGGATCCGAACCTGCACGAAGGAAGACGGAAAGCAAGAGCCGAGTATATCGAGCGAGGCTTAGCCAATCTGGAAAACACGGTCTTCACGGATGCGGCGCTGTACCTGATGGATAGGAAGCGCACGGCCGCGGCTGTAGTAGTCGACCACCAGGGAGAACTGATCACCTGTGCAGCGGCAGAGGCTGCGGACGCAACAGAAGCCGAGAAGGTTGCCATAGCTCTAGCGGTCGCTTGCGGCTCCCAGGGAAACAAATCTCTAAACATACTTACAGACTCGAAAGAGGCATGTAGGAACTACACAAGGGGAATGATAGGTGGCGCAGCCATGAACATACTGAGAAAAGCGCGTGTCTCAGACACAAAACACATACACAGCCTGGTTTGGATACCCGGACATGCAGGTATTAAGGGAAATGAAAGAGCGGACGGCCATGCTCGAGCGATGAGTTTCCGAGCGGGATTACCGGACGACTTTTGCACCCGAGCCTGCGACGGGGGTATGCAGAGCACCTGGCCCTATACAGGGGCTTAAGGTATAAATATCCTCCGCCACACAAGGCACTAACAAAGGAAGAGGCTACCGGGTGGCGCAGACTGCAGACGGGTATTTTTCCAAATTTACACATACTAAACAAGATGTTTCCGGCACAATACAGAGCCACATGCCCGTGGTGCGGGGCGGTACCAACGCTGTACCACATCACATGGGAGTGTGAGCGAAACATAAAATTCCACCAACACAAACACACAAGTGTGGAGCAATGGGAGAGCCGGCTCGTCAGCAGCGAGCTCACGGTCCAAAGGACCCTGGTGCAGAACGCTTGCGAGGCAGCGCGGCTCAGCGGAGCCCTGGAATGAGGGCCCGACCTTGCGAAGACGGGATCCGGGATCGCCTGATATGAAGACGACGCGGATCCTGCTGCCGCCGAACTACGCAAATGTTCAATAAAAGTTTTTCACTCACTCACTCAGGAAGCACGGAGTGCACATCGCCCACGTGCCGACAAGCAAGCTACGTGCCGAACTTGTGAACGTAAAGGACCGCCTGCCACGCGCCAAATTTCCTGGTGTGGTTTACAAAGTTCCTTGCAATGACTGCACATCCGTCTATATCGGTGAAACCGGGAACTTCCAGCGACGAATGAAAGATCATCAAGGCGACGTAAGGAACCATCGCGCATCAAAGAACGCTATCGCCGAGCATGTGCAGACCACTGGCCACAAGATAGCCTGGGATGAGGCGGAGATTGTAGCCACAGAAAGGAATAATTTGAAAAGACTGCATCTAGAGTCATTAGTCATCCAGACGACGAAAGATACTTTGAACAGGAATCAAGGCTCTCTTCATTATATCTACGCAAAAAGATTAGGAACAATCCTGAAGACTATATAATCCCGCCTTCTTCTTTGACAGTCTTATTGTGAACAAGGGTCCCGCACGGGACCCGAAACGTCATTTTCGTTTGTTTTTGACTTGGTCAGTGACCCAAACTTCACTCTGTTATTAAGTGATCTGCTTGTTTGTTACAATTTATAGAGAGGATGTCGATATTGAATGATAAGACATTGTTGATTAGTGAACAACATTTGTTTTCATTACTTTTTGGCCAAACCTTGTAGTTCTGCAGTCGGTAGCTCTCGTCCCCATGATGCTTCAAGCGCCCATGGTGGTACAGGTGGTCTCGAGGAAGCTCCATGCAAACTCCCATAGGCGGGTCGCCACCTTCCCTCTAGTCCTGTTGCGCTAGCGTCGCCAACTCTGCTCTTTGTTGTGATGCACGTTGTCGCGCTCTTAGCCCAAGTTATACCATCAATGGGGGATAAATTTAAGAAAGAATAGGTGGAAACCTTCATTAGGCACCCGACTTTGCAGCGGCCATTTTACCGAATTATGTTTAGACCGAACCGGAGTGAGCGAGGGCGAGGCCACAATCTGGTGAGGTGTGGCCCCGTCGCTGTTCTGCTGGTTCACATTAGCGCGTCCAAAATGCATATGCTACTGCGTTTTCGACGGAGCGTATCAAGTACTCTTTCGTACTGTCGCAAATCATGCCTGAATGGGCTTTTATTTGTGATGCTTTGTGCAGTTGACTTCTAACAGCGCTTGTCACGCACGCTGCTGCATTCGTCTTTCCCGTCAGTCGTTTCTCTCGTGCTGTGTAGATGAAATGTGGCTGTGCTATAGAGTTAGATTAAAAGCACGTATGGAAGGCAAATGGCACACTAAAGCGATAAACATCTCCTGTCATCGATGAGAATAGACATCGTCCACCGCCAACCCGAAACTGAAACAGCGGCAGCTCTTCGAGTGTCAGGATTTCCGCGCCATTGTTTTTTTTTTCTACATGAAAATTTGTTTTCAAGATGACCTAGGCTCATCGTCATTCCACTACTTCTCTTAATTACGCTTGGAATGCAAGAACCAGGTCAGAAAATAGTGTTTAATGAACGTACCCGTTTGCCGCGGCCTGGTGAGATATGCATGCCTGTTCACTTTGGTCCCTCTGAAATTACAGTGTTCTCCGAACAATGCTCACATTTATCACGTTCAGCTTGCTTATTCCTTTGATATTGCTACGCTACTAACTACTCTAGTGGCGCCATACAGCGGCTAAACTGCATTTCCTGGCAGTTGGCAAGCCTTGAGCCATCTCGGGGCTAGATGCTTCGTCTTCTTCATCTCTCGTGCTGCCTGCTGCCTTGCGCGTTCCAACGTCTTGCGCGTCTAATTAAAGCAAGTAAACCAGCCCTGCTTACGTCAACCGTTTCTCAGTGACATATTTGGTGGAGGTGCCGGGGAACGGCCCATGTACGCTGACCTCGAGGACACCTTTGACGTCAGCTCTCAACGCATGGCTACAACACCAGTCGACAAGGCGAGCCGCCACCTGCGAGGCCTACAACCCGAGTTCGACCAACTGACAGCGCCGGTAAGAGCCATGACATCCACCGCGGCTAGCCAGACAAGTCAGCACTCCGGGAATGCCATGCAAAAGAACCGAAGTTTGGGCCAGTTGGTAATCATCCATCTTGAGAAAACGAAGCAGCACGAAAAAACGGGGACGAAAAAGACACACATACGACAGGACGAATGCTGCACTCTATTGCAAGTGAGCGGAATGCTGTACGCTACCTTAGTAGTGCAACGGGTGAAAACAAGTTGGTGGTTTATAGTGCAAATCGGCCTTTTCTTACTAACCATCATTGGGCAAACTTTTGATAGCTTGCTTGGGGCGGAGAAGAGCACGTTAACACCGTATCTGTTTCCAACTTTCTTAAGATTATGAGAAACTCTGTGAAGATATGGAATTACTTGAGTTGGCAGCTTCTGGTCTTGCCCCGCCATTTGTCCTTCATGCACCTCGTTCGCCGCCACCGTTCCACGGGGACAGGTTCGAGGACGTCGAAGACTGGTTGGCCAGCTTTGACCGAGTGGCGGGTTTCAATGAGTGGGACGGCGAGCGCAAGCTGCGCAACGTCTACTTTGCGCTGCAGGACTCGGCCAAAACGTGTTTTGAGAACCACGAAGCTTCCTTTACCACCTGGGAGGCTTTTCGTCGAGAGCTGCTAGAGACATTTACCAGCAGCGAAAGAAAAGAGAAAGCTGAAATCGCCCTGCGCTCGAGATCACAGCGTGCACCTCATGTGGTGGTCTGTAGCTCCGCGCCTGCTGAAGAGCCAGTCACTAGCTCCTCGCCTCGCCTCGACCTCGCCTCGACCGGTCTCCAGTGCCGGTCTCCAGTGACTACAATCGCTACTCTGCTGGGATCGATCGGCTAAGTTTCCGGTGGATGGTTGTGGCATTTTCTCTCTGCGTCTTAGCGCGGTAAGGCAGTAAGCCCGGGCTATGTCCACCCAGTCTCCCGGCCAGGGGAGTTCCCTCTGGTCGGCTTCTCTGTCCACTGATCTCCTACCGTTGGAAGCTTTTTTGCGCAGTGGTGTCGGCAGTATCCCTGTCGCGCTGGTGCCTAAGAATGGTGGTGCAATCAAGATGAACGACCGTGGTGCTGTTCGGGCTGCTCTCCAGTCGGCGACTTCTCATTATGAGTCAATCTCAGAGGTTCGCCAGTTTGAACGCGGCGGGATTCTGTGTAGATCGCCAGACCTCGCCTGTGTAAGAGATTTACTAAAATCCTCATCCTTTGCCTCCCTTCGGGTAAGTTCCTTCATCCCTTCACATCTGGCGTGCACGAAAGGTATTGTACGAGGCGTAGACTCTTCCCTGTCTCCGGCAGAGACTCTTGAGCTTCTGTCGGCTGCAGGTGTTGTTGCTGTGCACCGCTGTAGCCGGGATGTAAACAACTTGCGGATGCCCACTGAATCAGTTACTGCTACCTTTGCCGGCACTTCCTGCCCCTCTGAAATCAAGGCATGGCCTCTAATTTTTCGGGTAGACCCGTTATCATCTCGGCCTCTGCAGTGTAACAACTGCTGGCGCTATGGACATAGCGCCGGCGGTTGCAAATCCAACTTGAGGTGTTGCAACTGTGGGGATGGTCATTCAACGAGCACCTGCCCTGAGAAGAATGAGAAGTGTTGCCTTTGCGGTGGTGCTCACTCTGCAAACTACTCAAATTGTCCCTCTCGAGCTCAGGAAATCCAAATTCTGGAGATAATTGACAGGAAACGCTGTTCGCGCCGTGACGCTATTTCAGAGGTCAAAGAACGTGCCCACGGTTATGCCGGTGTGACCGCTCGGCAAGGTGTCATGTTAGACTCAACGCTGTCCCAGGCAATTGCGGCTGCTGTGGAGGCTTCGATGTCTAAAAAGGTAGAAAAGATTGTCGCAAGTGTGTCGGAGTGCCTTACAAACGCTCTAGCGACTCAGCTTACACATGCCGTGCAGGCCAGTTTGGCACCTCTTTCGACATCACAACCCCAGGAACAAACTTCTGTCCCTTCCGCTGTACCTACCTCGGGTACTTCGAGGGATGTTGGTATAACGTATGATTCCGAGATGGTGGAGCCTGATGCGCGGCTTCTTAAGCGCAGTGGGTCCCCCATGTCTCATTCGTTGTCTTCTCTGGGCACCCAGCCCAAATCAAAGAAGAAGCACCTTGGCACTAAACCCAAGGATACCATTTTGGAGCAGGCAGTTGCTGCTGCTAGATTTTCGCAAACATAGCGTCGTTGCGAGTTCTGCAGTGGAACTGTCGCTCTAGTCTTTCCGCTTCCACAGATTTACACTGCATTTCTACCCAGCTTAATCCGGATGTCATAATTCTGCAAGAAACGTGGCTTTCAACCGACAAACATTTTGCCACAGGGCTGTGGTATCTTTTCAACAAATGTCTCCTGACTGTGAGATTTTGGCACTAGACTTTGTACTTCCTGGGTGCTCTCCATTTTCAATAGCAAATTGTTATTTCCCCAATGGAGTCCAGGATGTTAGACCTCTGGACTTTTTACTCGCTAGCTGTAAAAACCCAGTTCTCGTGGCTGGGGACTTCAATTCTCACCATGTGTCGTGGGGTTTTAGGACTAATACATGCGGCAAGCGCCTTTGGGACTGGGTTTCTGATCACAACCTGCTGTGCTTAAATACAGGATCGGCCACTTATCTTCGCTCACACACTCAATCTGTTTTAGATCTCACGTTCATTAGTCCTGGAATTTGCGTAACGAATTGGTCGACTGTTGATAGCGGCACCTCAAGTGACCATACACCTATTCATTTTGATATCATATGCCGTGTTACTCCGGCGTCTTCTCAGTTGCGGTCACATGTAAATTATGACAGATTTCAGACGGCGTTGCGCTCTGCCCTTGCTTCAGTGTCTAACATCGCCGAGGTCCACCAGTCAGCAAGCATATGTCTGGCAATAGAGGAAAGCCGTAAAAAGTCGGAGTTCCTGGTGAGCCCAACAAAAGGGAATTCTTCTAACTGGTGGAATGCGGACTGTACAAGAGATTACAGACGGAGGAAGGCAGCATGGAAAAAGCTTCTTCATATCCAATGTCCGAATAACTGGAGTGATTATAAATTTATTGCAGCCACCTTTAAACGCACAGTTTCTCGCGCGAGGGAAAAATATGACTCGGAACACTTCGATTACCTTTCAAAGGCGGGCAACCGACGTGCACCATTCGGTTTTCTACGGTCTAGGAAACAGCTCATGTCCTCTCACAATTTTCAGTCATTAGTTATGTCACCTGTAGAAGCTATCCAGGCGGTTGAATTAATAGCCACAGGCCTGCAAAAGCGGTTCTCGTCTTTACTACCTTTGCGACCATTGTTGTTTGCACCAGTCGTGCCAAATGATAATGCCTCACAAGTAAATCTATCAGAGCTTTCACAAGTTGTCCAGAGATTGACAGCTGCTGCTCCTGGTCCTGATGGTGTTACTACAAAGATGCTCAAGATTCTATTTGAAGAGTCTCCCAACTCCTTATTGCACCTAATAAACTACTCTCTCAAACACGCTTGGATACCTTCTGAGTAGAAGCTGTCCAAGGTGATCCCTTTACTTAAAAATCAGGGTGGAGGCTATGAATTGGATAATATTAGGCCAATTTCTTTAACATCAAACGTGGTAAAGTTGATAGAAAAGGTGTTACTAATTCAGGTGTCAGCCATTGTGGACCGCAAAACTATACTCAGCCCGTGCCAACTCGGTTTTCGGCCACGGTGTTCGATATGGAATGTACATGCTGATCTTGAGAGCAGAATTCTCCTTGCTCGTCGTCAACGCCTGGTCGCGGCTTTGGTTACGTTAGACGTCGCCAAAGCTTACGACAGTGTAGAACACTCCATCCTGATACACAGGCTACAGTCTCTTCAATTCCCAGATTATATAGTTGCATGGATATCTGCATTTTTTTATAACAGGGAATTCTTTTGCGTCCATAATGGTGTTCATTTAGAGAGGTACAGACAAACGCGAGGTGTACCGCAAGGAGCTGTTCTTTCTCCTGTGCTCTTTAATATTCTGTTGAGCCCAATTCCTCTCCACCACCATGTACGCACTTACGTCTATGCGGACGACATTGCGTTTTTTGCTGCTGCGCCGGATATACATTCTCTGTATTGTCTGTTGCAGTCATATTTGAATACATTTGAGCACTGGTTGAGTGCATTACACCTGAAGTTAAATGTTGGCAAGTGCGCCACTCTTGTTTTCTTTCTATTCACTACTGTAGTGGTCTCTCTCACTTGCCAGTTAAAAATAATACCGCAGGTTCAATCCCTAAAATACCTAGGGGTCATTTATGACAACAAACTCACCTGGCGACCTCACATTGACCATGTCGCGGCGAAAGAGACTCGTGCCGTGGGCATGTTACGGAGATTATGTCATCATCGGTACGGCATGCGCAGAGATGCGCTATTAATGATCTACATAATGTATGTCAGGCCAATTTTAGAATGTGGATCAGTGTTGTTTTCAGGCTCGGCTACATATAAACTTCGCCCTCTCGTCCTTTTAGAGAGGGAAGCACTTCGCATGTTCCTCGGCCTTCCAAAATTTGTGGCTATCAATGTGCTGTACCTTGAAGCCCGCATTCCGTCTCTCTTATCACGACTTCAATTTTTAACTGCGCAAACTTACCTCAGGATCTATGAATCCCATTTCCACCGTTCCCAAAGCATTTTCTGTTCTCAGCCGACCTCCTTTTTTGGTGCTCCCTGGTCTCGTTTCAATTCTCCTCAGGTAGTGTTTGTGCAAAGATTACTTATGCCTTTAGATGTAAACATTTATGATATCCTTCCTGCGCTTCGCAATGGGCCCGCTATCCACATTGTTTTCGACGACATATTCCCAAAAAATGCAAAACTTTTGCCACCGAGTATTCTAAATGGTCTTCTAGAAGATCATCTGAGGACCCTACCTACAGATATAGCAATAGCCACTCATGCATCGCAATGCAATAAAAAACCGGTGTGGGAATATTTTGCTCGCATTTAGACTGGCCCTTTTCACTGCGCCTTCCAGATTTCACCCCTATTTTTCAAGCAGAGTTTCTAGCAGTTGTACTTGCTCTACGCAAGCTAGACCCCTCTATTACAGCAGTTGCAGTAATTACTGATTCTTTATCTTTGTGTTCGTCCCTCGCTGCACATGTTGACGGTCCCATTTTAACAACTTTCTTATCCCTACTTCCTCCGCATTTGAGCCTTGTTCATTTAGTATGGGTTCCCGGTAACAGCAGTGTGACAGTAAATGAGATTGCTGATAATCTCGCAGAGGCTTCCCTCAGCGGCCCCGTGTTGCCAATCATCCCGGCTACAGCCTATATTACAGCATCTAGATTTCGGCGACGTGCGTTTTTAAGCACGCAAGACACATCACTTTTAACATCGGCGGATTATGAGCACCTTAAATATTATTGGAACAGGAAAATTTGTTGCTCTCGGCAGCTTGAAGTTTCACTGACGAGGCTGCGCTGCCGCATCCCCCCTGTAAATTTCTATTTACACAAGTCGGGTTTGGCGCTCTCTCCCCTTTGTGCATTTTGCCGTGAGCCTGAATCTATTGAACATTTTTGGCTGTATTGTCGCCGATTCAACTCTCTGAGAAAAAGGTTGCTGGAGGAGCCCTTGCAGCATCTTGGCCTTAGTTTGAGCAGCCCGCTCTTGCTATCATTTGGCGCCACCACATTTGGGTTCAGCCAGAGATCTGTTTGTAGCGCTGTTCTAAATTTCCTGATAGAATCTCACCGACTGCCTTGCTAAGTGTTCCAAACTTTTCTTTTCTATCAATTATTACATTTTGACTAAATCATTAATATTTAATCCCTCTCTATTACTATTCTTAAAATTTTAAAATCAAAACACTGATCCCTTTTCTGTTCATGACGAAAAATTCACCGGTGTTGCGCTCCCACGTGCTTTTCCCTTTTGTTAACTGCGTTCAGGTGAACAGCCACCCGATTCTTGGCCGATCCCCCAGTGTGGGTATGTGCCATCTTTTGATAGGCTAACAACAGCAACAACAACGAGGGCGTCGCGATGTTCATCGAGGACATGACCCGACTGTTCAATCGGGCCGACCCTGCTATGCCCGAAGCCCAGAAGGTACGCCACTTAATGCGTGGCGTAAAAGAGCAGCTGTTTGCCGGACTGGTCCGTGACCCGCCACGAACAGTGTCCGACTTCACCAAGGAGGCAATGGGTATCGAGCGCTCTTTACAGGAACGGGGCGGCCACTACGGACGTCAGGCTACTGTAGCAGCCGCTTCCCGGTCCCAGAACACGCCAACGTCGCTGTCCGCCGAGGACCTTCGGGAGCTCGTAAGAAGCCTTGTGCGCGAGGAACTGGCGAAACTTCGCTTTGAAGCTCCACATGTCAGCGTCGCTGCCGTTACGGACGTGGTCCGCGAAGAAATTCGACGAGTTGTGCAGCCACCCCCAGCTCCACACCCGGCGCCCTCCGTTATGACGTACAGCGAGGCGCTACGAAGTCCCGGGCCAGCGATGCGAGCCTTTTCCCCCATCGCTCCTGTGCAATACCTGCAGGAGCCAATCGCAACAGCACCCTCCGTGCCGCAGGAGTTCAGGCCCCCCGTGAGCAAAGCGCACTTGGCGTACGCCAAACAATCGGCCGCTCTGTTACCACTGCGGAGAGCCCGGCCACATCCTCCGCCACTGCCCCTACCGCAGGATGGGTTTAAAGGGGTTTTCACCTGACGCACCTCGACCACGCTACGGTGAAAGACCACGGGATATCGAACAGTACTTGGCTGATAACGTGCAATCTTCGACCTCGCAGCGACGCCAGTCCCGATCGCCATCCCCAAGGCGACTCTCTTCGCCCGGCCGCCCGTCATCCTCTGGCCAGTTCAGAGGTACGTCCCCACGTCGGGAAAACTGAAGACGGCGTCCTCCGGGGGTAGGGCTGCCGCTACTGGACCGAGTCAAGAGCCTCCGCCCGACGATTCGCCGCGACGATCCGACCGACGACGACCTGACCCGACGACCTCGACGACGCTCTGCGACCGACTGGCCTCCACCGAAATTCCGGTATCCGCCGGCAACCACGACGTTACCGCACTCGTGGATACCGGCGCCGATTTTTCGGTAATGAGCAGACGGTTAGCCACGGTCTTGAGGAAGGTTCTGACCCCTTGGTCTGGGCCGCAGATCCGGACAGCTGGTGGCCACGTGGTAACTCCGATCGGTGTCTGCACTTCGCGAATCCGGATCCGCGGTGTTACTTTCCCTGGTTGCTTTGCTGTGTTACCCGGGTGCTCCAAAGACCTCATACTCGGTTTGGATTTCCTTCAGGAGTACGGTGCCGTTATCAACCTCCAGGAGCTAATCGTGTCGTTTTCCACCCAAGGTCCTGTCGACGACTATACCGAGCCACGCAGGGCTAAGTTATGCGTCTGTGACGACCACGTTTTGATCCCATCAAGATCAAGCATGTTTGTTACTGTAGAGTGCGATAACCGCACCAAAATTCGTGGCATTGCTGAAACCAACATGTCGCTGCTCCTTGGTCGGCAAGTCTGTGTTGCTCGAGGAATTGTTGAACTGAACAAGGACCGAACCGAACTCTTGGTGACCAATTTTGGTTGTGAATCTCAGTGTTTGTCTGGCAGAACAGCTATTGCGCATTTCGAGGAACTCAGCGAATTCGCGGGACAGCACGCTTTGTCCGGAGCCCCGGCATCAGTGGAGGAACCGACCACTCCCATAAACACTGACGTGAACCCAAACCTCCCAACTAACCAGAAACGCTGCTTGGAAAGCGTTATCCAGTTTTTCCGCGATTGCTTTGCCTCGACCTCCAAGGTTAGGCAGACACCGCTCACAATTAAAGCACCGAATTATAGTTGACGCCAACCAAGGGCCGTTATGTCAGCCGCCCTACCGCATCTCTTCGAAGAAGCGCGATGCCATTGGCCGCCAAGTTCAAGAAATGCTCAAGGACGACGTGATACAGCCGTCGACGAGCCCGTGGGCGTCGCGTCGCCTGTTGTTCTAGTGGCAAAGAAAGATGGAACCCTACGGTTCTGCGTTGATTACAGACGTTTAAACAAAGTCACTAAAAAGGATGTTTATCCTCTCCCGCGTATTGATGACTCCCTGGACCGGCTGCACCACCCCAAGTATTTCTCATCGCTAGATTTACGAAGCGGCTATTGGCAAATCGAGGTGGACGAACGCGACCGGGAAAAGACCGCCTTTATTACACCGGACGGTCTGTACGAATTCCGGGTGCTCCCTTTCGGCCTGTGCTCGGCTCCAGCAACCTTCCAGAGGATGATGGACACCGTTCTTGCCGATCTCAAATGGCAGTCCTGTCTCGTGTACTTGGATGACGTTGTCATCTTTTCTGACACGTTCGAAGAGCACCTGAGACGCCTGCGCGCTGTGTTCGAAGCAATTCGGTCGGCCGGTCTTTCCCTGAAGCCCGAAAAGTGTCACTTCGCTTTCGAAGAGTTGAAGTTTCTGGGCCACATCGTGAGCGCTAAAGGGGTTAGCCCAGACCCCGATAAGACTGCTGCCGTGGCTGCTTTTCCTGTGCCCACCGATAAGCGCAGTGTACGCCGCTTTCTGGGTCTCTGCGCCTATTATCGGCGTTTTGTGCAGAACTTCTGCCAGATCGCTGAGCCCCTCACGCGACTCACGAAAGATTCCGAACCATTCTTCTGGGGCCTGGAGCAACAGCAAGCCTATGAAGACCTCCGCACTCGTCTCCAAAGTACGCCCATCCTTGGACACTTCGACGAGTCGGCCGACACTGAACTACACACAGACGCCAGCAACATCGGCCTCGGTGCGGTCCTTGTGCAGAGGCAGGATGGTCTCGAACGCGTAATCGCATACGCGAGCCGCACCTTGTCACGATCTGAGGCGAACTATTCAACCACCGAAAAAGAATGCCTGGACATTGTGTGGGCAGTAACAAAATTTCGCCCGTACCTATATGGCAGCCCTTTCAGGGTCGTCAGCGACCACCACTCGCTGTGTTGGCTGGCGAACCTCAAAGATCCCTCGGGACGGCTTGCACGCTGGAGCCTTCGTTTTCAGGAATTCGATGTCACCATCGTCTATAAGTCTGGTAGGAAGCACAGTGATGCCGACTGTTTGTCTCGTGCTCCTATCGAGAACAACCGAGCTGACCCCGACGACGATTCTGTTTTTCTTGGTGCCATCTCCACGTCCATCCTCATTCAACACCAAAGGGACGACAGCGAACTACGGCCCCTCATTGAGTATCTAGAAGGAAGCGCTCAGTCTCCCCCGCGAATCTTTTCGCGCGGGCTGTCGTCGTTCTGTTTACGTGACGACGTCCTGTATAAGAAAACTACAGTCCAACAGAAGCTGTCTATCTACTCGTCGTGCCTACGGCCCTTCGCGACGAAGTCCTGCAGGAGAGCCATGATGACCCATCTTCTGGTCACCTGGGTTTTTGTCGAACTTTGGCGCGAATACGGCAAAAATACTACTGGCCAAGGGTTGCTGCAGTTGTGAAACGTTACGTAAGAACTTGCCGCGAGTGCCAGCGTCGCAAGACGCCGCCGACTGAGCCAGCCGGCCTACTCCAGCCTATTGATCCGCCTCAGGTTCCCTTCCACCAAGTTGGCATGGGCATACTCGGCCCATTTCCGGAGTCCTCTCTGGGTAACCGCTACATTGTGGTCGCCACCGACTACCTCAGCCGATACTGTGAGACTAAAGCTCTTCCCCATGGTACTGCTGACGAAATTGCGAACTTTTTCATTCAAAACATTGTGCTTCGTCACGGTGCACCCACTATCGTTTTAACTGACAGGGGAACAGCGTTCACCTCGGCCCTTACGCAGGAGATTATGCGCCTAAGCGGCACCAGTCACCGCAAAACAACCGCTTACCACCCTCAAACGAACGGCCTCACCGAATGGCTCAACAAGACGATCGCCGACATGATTTCTATGTATGTCGACGCGGACCTCCGGAACTGGGACGCCATACTCCCTTGCGTCACCTTTGCCTATAATACTGCGGTCCAGGAAACGACACGCTTCACTCCATTTCGTTTAGTACATGGTCGCGAAGCCACAACCATGCTTCGTTGTGTCCCGTTGTTTTATTGCGCTGTTCAAATATGAACCATGCTGGATGCAGCGCTGCTTCCGGCTAGCGCTACCCCCTCTGTTATGGGTGCTGCCCAACTCGCTCGACATCGCATCCGGCACCAGCAAGTTCACGACGCTCAGCGATACAACCTCCGCCACCGAAATGTGCGTTACCTGCCCGGCGAACAAGTCTGGGTGCGGAGCCCAATCCGCATGAGGGGACGCTCTGAGAAGCTTCTACGCAGATACTTTGGCCCCTACGAGGTGCTCCGCCAGCTCAGTCAAGTTACCTACGAAGTCCTCCCCCAAGGAACAGTTCGCTCTTCTAGACGGCCAACCTCCGAAGTTGTCCACGTCTCTCGGATGAAGCCGTACCACGCCGGCTAGCCCCTCGCGCGTGTCTACACCACACACCAGACACGTGCGACTACCCTTGTGGTCCTGCCTGCATTGCTACCACACCGAGTCCAACGTTGACCGAGTCGGTGTCTTCAAGAGAGGGGGAGCAATGCTACGCTACTAACTACTCTAGTAGCGCCATACAGCGGCTAAACTGCATTTCCTGGCAGTTGGCAAGCCTTGAGCCATCTCAGGGCTAGATGCTTCGTCTTCATCTCTCGTGCTGCCTACTGCCTTGCGCGTTCCAACGTCTTGCGCGTCTAATTAAAGCAAGTAAACCAGCCCTGCTTACGTCAACCGTTTCTCAGTGACAATATTACAGTAGACGTTACACGAAAACAACGCGAAAAGCTGAGGACGGAAGGGTGAAAGACTCGACTTTTTGCGTTGAAATACAGTATTGTGCGTTTTTATCGCTGACACTTTCAAAAATTTCCCCGCCTCAACCGCTGGCTCGTTTGCGGTGAAACTGCACACAGAGCTTGCGTATTATGGTAACTTTTGTATCGTAGCAAGTTTGACAATGGTACTTACTCAGTTCAGGCGCACATGATGCGAAAACGTAAGCGTCTACGAGAGATCGGCGAGCCAAAACCCGCAGACGACGCTTTTTCGCTGAGAACCGGCAGTGACGCCATCTGTTTTCGGCAGCGGAAAGCGTGGCGAGGCGTGGCGCTGTGGCGAGCGTTGCAAGAAGCGCGGGCCGTTTGAATATGCCGTTCCTGTCGTTTCGTCTGCTTCTACTGAAGCGCTTACAACATTTTCGACTAATTAAGCGGAAAAATATCAGAACAAATGATTTAACGAGGCTTTGCCTTTTAAAGAATATTGTTTGCAATGCTCACCTCGGCGGCCTTGACGTGACGGTTTCCACTGCCCAAAACAGATGGTGCCACTGCCGCCCTTCAGCGAAAAAGCGTCGTCTGCGGGTTTTGGTTGCCGATCTCTACGTAGACGATTATGTTTTCGCATCATGCACGGCTCAACTAAGCAAGTACCGTTGTCAAACTTGCTACGATACAAAAGTTACCATAATACGCAAGCTCTGTGTGCAGTTTCACCGCAAACGAGCCAGCGGTTGAGGCGGGGAAATTTTTGAAAGTGTCAGCGATAAAAACGCACAATACTGTACATAGCAGACGCCGAACTTCTGGGACATGCCATCCGACTTCCGGTGGCTTCACTTGCGCCCACTTCAGAAAGCGGGAATGCGGCATCCAGCCACCTAGTGGAGATCAGTGTGACGCACCGTTGTAGTAAATAAGTTGAAGTTGCGTGCTCTGTCCTGTAGGTTTCATCCTCGTCCCTTGTATTTTTGCGCGGTTTCAAGATATATTCTCACGGCGTTTGAAGTGCTCTTTCATGGCTTTTAGAACCTCGCATATACGGTGGCGTCAGCTTTTCCTGTAGGTAATATTTAGAAAATCTACGGTTGATCCATCCACCCATTCATCCATCCAGCTAACCTTGCCTCAAAACGCGCGTGAGTACATAACTGTTTGGCTGAGGGCGGAATTTGAAACTTCTACTGCTCGGCAGTTTGTGTCAGACTTGAACGGCTCTGCAGGAACTCTGGGACATTCCATGGTGAGCTAGAGCCGGAATGCGGCTCATTTCGGCTGCGTGGGTTCGTGCGGGTCTCCACTCTTATGTTGCTTCCGAACGTATGCGCTACTAGGCAGCACGGCTGCTAAGTTCGAGAACGTTGCTTAGTTGACCTCGTGCTTTTCTGTTTGGCCGTAACGACGCGGCTTGCGGTAGTGTGGTTGGCTGTTGCAGCCTCCCGCAACCGCTCGTGATTTGCGAACGTCGGTGCGAGGCGTGCCTGAGTAACGGCTGAACGGAAGTGCGCGATACCACCTGTTTTCTACTGTGTGCAACAAAGAAGTGTTTCCCAGTGTCATCGCATGCTATTTACGAAAACGGCCTGTGGTGGTGCCCATTATTCTCTCTTTGTCGTTGAAGTGTAATGTAGGCCAACTTCCGCTTATGCTGTCGTTCTCTGGCATTTGCATTGCACATCTGCGCTCTGGATTCTGGAAGTAGACAAGAACCTCTTGGAACACCTGCAGTCAAAACTTTGAGAGGCATTAGGATTGCAAAAATTAAAATGTCGTCGTTCCATGCATCATGATATATGCAGCCTAATTTCCAGGTTGTGCTTTACACGGTGCCCCTTTTAATCTCAAACTTTGGATGTGAGCATGGTAAATTTCTTTGACAGGATAGGCTTCCGTAAACTTCTTATGGTGTGTATACCATGGGGAGCTATGGATGTCAAGTACTGAGTTCAGGACAGGTGTTGGAACTGGCTTGTCTGTCTGAGGAAGCCACAAAAAGAGGTGGCATTGCTCACAAACATGTTGATCCAGGTTTAGGTGTTGCATGGAACATACAGTGTGCAAATACAGACTGTTGGAGAACAATGCTATTCTCCCGCACTCAGGCCTTGGTCTGTGTTTGCGTGCTGTCGTGAATATGTGGGGCGATAATATTGGTGCCGCCCGGCCTGTATGAATATATGGGGTCGTGTGCAGAGGTGGGTGGCCCTAGAAAAATAAAAATAAGTGCATTGATTTAGGAACTTGTTTTTAAGCGGGAGGGGGGGGGGGGGGGAAGACTTCGAGTTTATTATGTTATTTATTTATTTAATGCTCATTTACATAATAAATTTTATATTATTATTCTTATTTTATTTTTCAATGTTCAAAGGTTGATGCAAACTGTCACATTGTGGTGACGGCACTCCAGCAGTCAGGAAAAGGCTTCCAAAAGAAACTGTTTAAGGAGAACTGAATGACTCGGGGGCGGCAGTAGTCACAAGCGCGCTGGGCGGCCATCGAACTGAATGCATGCAGTTCTTGGCTGCGCTCAATTTAAAGCTGGCAAGGAACTTTCGAGATAAAGAACCAACAGCAACTACAACAATCTGGAAATAATGTGGAAGCATTTGCCAAGATCAATGGAGATAAGGCTGGTTGCATCTAGCATTAGAAAACAAAATAATGCCATGTGCTGGCTGTTTTGAATGTGAACGATTAAACGGTGCAGAGATTCACAGCAATATAAAATGAACTGAAATGGGCAGCTTTATAGATGTGCACTTAAGGAGTGATCAATTGGTTAAAAAGTTTGTGCATGGTTTGTTTAAATTCTGGTAATCATGATCATGTACACGGTTCAGACAGTTGACTTCTGTTGGGACATGACTGGTTTAGGTCACTCATATACAGGAATACAGGAATTTTATTGCAAGATATGTATATACAGTACATAGCGTGTGCCCGCAGAAGCGCAAGCGCTTGTGGGCGGGCCACGGCAGTCACAACAGCATGCGGTCAATACAAAACGCTGAAATTGCACAATTTACAATGCAAAAAGAAGGAAAAAAAAATAGCAATAACACAAAGCAGAAATATTACATATAGTTCAGTCAACAAATTTAGCGATTGATAATTATGTAACGCAAAGAAAATCTGGAGTTAATAAATAGAACACAAACAAGATAGAAATGCTTTACAACTGGCTACGAAGCCAAGTAGCTCAGCTCCACTGCGCTTTGCATTAAATGAGTCCTAGAACTGAAGAGTTTCAGTTGTAAGAAATCTGATCCAAGTGCAAGAATTGGAGACTGGGTGGGGGGGCGCTGCCCCCTCTGGAAAAATGTTGAGGGGGCAGCTGCCCCCCCTTGCCCTTCCGTTCCGGGGTCCCTGAATAAGTGGTATACAGCCATACTGTGTATACTGCCATTGGTTTTTGCCCACAGTGGTGCCGTCAAATTTTTATTCAAAACATGTATGTGCCTTACTGATAAGAGGGACCACTAAGCACGGTAGAAGCCATTATGAGTGCTTATATTACTCATGTGCAAGGTCGAAAGAAAGATGATGTTATGCACCATGAAGGAGCTTTTGAAATAATGTTTTAAAGAGTTGCTTGAGCATTGCGTCCCTGATTTGGTGAAAATTATCTGTCCAAAGCCTCCACCGAGATTCACCCTTCAGTAGCGGAACAAGAAAGCAATGGCATAATCATACTTGGATCATTGTGAAAGCAGTACTCCTAACACGGATCTGTTGCATCGCATGGTATGATCGGCCGTCAATTTTCTTTGCTGCATGACATGCCCAAAAGACAAGGCTTCTAGTTTTGTCAAGCAGGGGAAAATGCTGTGCACAGCAGGGACTAAAAACTGGTGAAAATTAGACTCCAAGTCACTCAGCTTGGTGTCCATTTTTGCGATGCCAGAATGCTTTGTCTTGGAGCATATGAAGCGGGCACAAGAGCGTCAATGCTGATGTTGTTTTTGTGCAGGGTGGTGAGTGTCACAGCAGCAGTGAGAGTGAGGAGCACTACAGCTCGGCTGAAGATGATGCGGTGAGGCTTTTCTCTCTGCCTGGTTTCTTGCATTTAATTCTCCCGAAGTGGGTCCTTTTAATTCTTCTGAGCCCAGCGTGGCAGTGGCAGGGACAGCGCCGCATATTGCAAATCCTCCTTTGGCTGGGTCATAAATACGGGCTCCTTGGAGGAGGTTCTAACTATCGGCACATTCATTGTGCATGGACAGGTGAGCTGGACAAAATGTTGGGCAGCTTGTATACAGGAGATAGAGGCTGAATGGCTCTCCAGGGTTCCTGCTTCTTCGCCAACTGCAGTCTTAATTTGTTAAATTTTTTATCATGTGTATGTGCAAATGCAGCAGGAGGGCCAGAAGCATGTCGACATATTTGGCACCACTGCACCTGAGCTTGCGCAACAGGGCAGTCTGCATGTAGTGCTTAATTGAAGCCCAGCTGGTTATGCCCACGGTAGCATCAAGTTGGAGGTTCTCAGTTGCCACGAATAGCAGTTAGTTGTTGCAAAACTGGTTAATGGGTAGCATATTGGACCTGCATATGGATTTCTTGCTGCACCAAGCTGTGTCTTGTACAGCAAGAGAGGGGATAGCGGCCTACTCGGTGGTAGCCATGAGGTGGCTGCATTTTGCTGCTGCCGGCACATCATACACACTCATCGTGTTTTCTGCAGTTGGGTTCAGACATATTTATGACTAAGATTTGAAAAACTTGGATCAGTGCTGGTCCATTGCCTGTTTGTGACAAGCTGTGGGACTAAGAGCAAAGAAAGAGCTTAGAATATGACTCAGGTTGGGTGAGTGCTGCTGTCCTTGGTCTCGAGAGGATGATGCACTTTCCTGCAGACTGGAAGACGTGGCATTGCATTGTTTCCTCTCATCATGGAAGAAACTGCTTTTGACGAAAGTGCTATCATCCTGGCATGTTGCATGTGCTGGCATTCCGAGGAACCTGTGAGGGGACACGCAATGTCCCTTTTCATGGCGGCACTAGGAGGCTGTCACCTGATGAGCATTGCCATCTTTTGGCTTCTGACATGCTCTGCCTCTGATTTGCATGTGGGTCAATGATAGGTGACATTGGAGCTTTGTATGTATGGTTCACTCTGTCCAAGGCAAAACTGAAATTTGAGAGCAGAACCCGTAGTGTAAAGTGGTGTGGACTGGAGATGAGAGGGGATTACAATTGGCTTTGTTCTTTTCCCATTTTTTTCACAAAGCCGCAAGTGGTGCACTCCTCTGGCTGTAGTGTTGCTGCTGCACCAAGGGTGGGCAGGGTTGGGTGTCACTAGTGGTACAGCGTGTGCTTTTTCCTGCAGGCCGGGGGTGTCCAGGGGGACTCCTCGCTGCATGCTGCTCAGGTGAGCTCTTTTCAGGGACAAATCCAGTTACATTGGGGATGGTGCAGGGAGGGGCCTCTGGGCTGCTGCTATAGAGGAGAGGCCTTCAGTTCCCGGCACTATGGGCGAGTGTTTCTGTAAGACATCAAGGGCAAACATCTGTGCCATGTCTACGTGGAATCAGTGCCTCCTTGCTTCTTGTTTGTCTGCTGCTCTGTCAGACATTGGTGGTGGGGCAGCAGGTAAAATGCTGGCTATGCATTACTCTTCATGAGAAGATTGTGCAAAATGAGCAAAATGTGGTGGTGAAATGGGAGACACATTTTTCTTTTGTCTGGTTTCCCATCTGCGGTTTTTGTTCCTTGTGAAACCGCTCAGTGGGCATCTTGTAACTTTTTCTATTTATTCATTTTATTGGTACATGCTAAGTGTATAGAAACTAAGAAAAGAAGTAGTATTTTAAAATTCTATTTTAAGATTCCAAACAAGGCCAGCGTACTGGGCGCTTCTGCTGGCAGAGCGTTGTTTAGAAGTCTAGCTCGATACCTAAGCAGCAGCATGCCATTTTGATTTAAATAAAAGAGAAGGAAGCTGCTCACAGGCTACACTTTCCACAAGGGTAGATTGAAGCCGTTATTGGCGATCTTTTACCCTGAAGCCATCCTCACCTTTCCCATGGGCAGCATACGAGCGGTAGAGTGTGAGAGAGAACTTTGACCATCGCGTTGATGAAGGCTTTGTAGTGGCAAACAAAACAATACCGCGTCGTCACATCACTGCATTGGGTGAGTGTGAGTGTTGCCATCGGAACTAGGTGGGTTGAGGTAACACATAAGTGTGCTAAGACAGTAAAAATGTGAGGTCACACGTGTGCTGCCACTCCACACAAAGCTTGGTGTTACCTGAGTGGGGCACCTTGAGGAGGAGGAAACATTGCTAGGAAGGAACTATCTGGGGCAAAAACAGCGGCAAAGCGGACAAACTATGGGAAGTGAGCAGTGGATGGGGAAAAGGGTGAAGGGGGGAAGGGGCGATGTTGCAGAACCACTCGGGAAGAGAAAGTGTGTGTAAGCAGGAATAGAGAAGAGGGAAGAAACCCATAAATAAAAGCAAGTGGCCATTCTAAAATTATGGGAAATATCTGAAAGGCCTGTGTTGGAAAGAAGCAGCATTTCCTTTTTTTTGTGTGATTGATTGCTGATGCTGTATGATGATGCAGTACCTACTAGTTTCAAAACGATACTGACAACTTGGTAACAAATACGGAAAGCTTAAAACAGAATACACCCCAATATACACCGAGGTACGACTGACACGGCACTGCATGCTGCAGAGTTGTTTGCACACCTCTCATGAGCGCATAATGGCAGGCATGACGGAAAACTGATGGTCCTCTCTCTGAGAATAGTCTGACCACACTATTTTGGTTTCATTTTCCTGAACATTGCACTAGCCTGCGAAACAGTGGCTATTGGCCGCTCTCTGAGAATAGTCAGACCACACTATTTTGGTATCACTTTCCTGGACATCGCACTAGCCTGCGACAACAGTGGCTATCGGTCGCATATCTCCCAGCCAACCAAACCCAGACGCATAGGATGTTGTTTGACACTGCTGTCGGTTTTTCCCACTTGCATCTGCATGGTTCTTTGAGTGCGCCGAAGTTGCGTGCTCACCGTGTGCTTCTTCACATGTGACGCAGATGCCTGGGGGTCGCTGCTACCATATTGCGTTGTGAAGAATGCTACGGAGGGTTTTTTCATTTTGGAGGTGTTCTGCTTCGATGTTCCTGGCTGTGAGCGTGCTTTAAAGCATTGGTGGAATTGAGGAAAACATTTCCTGAGTTTCTGTTTTAAAAATCGGCAGCCAGGAGGAGGAGGTTGGTCGGGTGGTGTCCTTAGTCTAGAACTTTGTTGGCTGTCGCTGTCCTCAATCAGCTGCTGCTGGTCTTGTGGGTCTGTGCTGCACAGAGCAGTCTCCCAAGAGGAGAAAGTGGGTGGACGGTGCTGCAGTAAGTCTGGGCATAGGGAGTGGAAAGTGTGCGTCCGAAGCTGAGCCATATTATGGCGCCTGCTCTGTAGAGGGATTGGGGGCAGGGTGAATGTGCTTCACCGGTGTCTATAGCGTTCAAGGATGAGCGTGTATTCTGTGGCTGGTGTTGGTGTTACGTTGTTCTTCTCTTCATCTGTAAATCCCTCTTATTCCCCATGTGCCCGACGGGTCAGGTCTTGGGCAAGCACGTCGGCGTACTCATTTCCAGGAAGGGAAGCTTGGCCTGGTGTCCAGATCATTCGAATGAGGGAAAGTGTGTTCATGGATCAGTGTTGGAGGATGTGTTCAGCTTGTTTTGATGATCTGCAAGGACATGTTTCTTGGTATTGGCGACACCTGGATTTTCGCTCTGATCATAGGGTCAAGGGCTACCACTTCTGATGGTAAGGTAGTGTTTGTTCGTTTGCAAGTTGGTTTGGTTGTTAGTAAGATGTTGAGCCATCTTAGCTTTTTTTGGTTATAATTATGACACAGAGTGCTTGGACAATACATAGTGTATTTTTTCTTTGAGACCACTGTGGCGGTGGTTGTTAGCAAGATGTTTTTCATTTTTGATTTTATTTTATTTGGACATACATAGATGGCACAGTATATCCACGAGGAGTGGCAAAAGGTGACAGCAATTTGACAGGGTCTTCACCTCAAGATTACACATCATGACAGCAGGTTGGCATTCTTAGCAGTAAATATGACACCTCACAGAATGCAGAAAGCAAGGCGATCATGACAGTTTGACAGTTGAACAATACATGCAATTTTGAACAGTATAAGTATACAATTATTACATCATTCACAACTCACAAAAAACAACGATGGCGAAAGGATACATTAGAATTTGCAGCCACTCAAGACAGAAGTGAAGAAAAAATTTTAAGTAAGAGGGTCAGAAGAAGAAAACATGCATTTGACTTTTTTCTTAAATTGGGAAACAGTTATGTGTTACATAAATTTACTATTTGGTTGTCTATATTCAGAGTACCGTAGTTTGTGTGTGACTTGGTCCAAACCATGGATACGGTGCGCAACTTATAAGTAAGATTCCTGTTTAAATATTTAGCGGACAAGGATGTAAAGTCTTGCCTAACCTTATGGAAAATAAATACGGCCATAGGGAAAATGCAAAGCTGATGGTATGGTAGTGCGTTAACTGCGCTGTGCAGGAACATTTCAGTAATAGCTGAAGAATGGAATACAGTCTTCAATGCCCTAATCTGAAGCGAGGAAAGACAGTCTGAATCTGGTTTGTTACATGTGCCCCAAACTAGAGGACAGTACATAAAATGGGAGTGAACTAGGGAAAAATAAAGCTGTTTTCTTACACGCAGTGGTCAAAGATATTTAACCTGGTGTAG
Organism: Amblyomma americanum; assembly: GCF_052857255.1. NCBI lineage: Eukaryota > Metazoa > Arthropoda > Arachnida > Ixodida > Ixodidae > Amblyomma > Amblyomma americanum. The sequence goes on from NC_135499.1 coordinate 9,957,671, forward strand.
CAAACCAATAGACCTTGATTCTATCGGAATGCATGGTTTGCTGCCTTTTATGATGCTGTTAGCTGCTAGCTGCTTTTCTTAGCAATTTGGGGTATGCATTACTACCGAAAATTTGTTATTATAATGGCGCGTGCTCATGGGAGCGCGCCGACGATGAAGACGAAGTGTGCGTGTGCCAGTGGACAAAGACGAAGTGTGTGTGTGGTTCGGACAGCCATCTTGTGAGTTCCCTGCTGTGCGCTGGACTTCGCTGAGACTGTGATCTGTGCCGGTCCTGTCTTCGTTACATTTTTGGTGGAGGTGCTGGGTACTTTCCAACATCTACGTGCCCCGAAGGCTCTCTATGAACGCGGATTTGACTCCGATTCATCGCAGTACGAGCCGCCGAATCCAAGGTCAGTCACCAGAGTACGGTCCGTTATCCCCTAGGACCAGGGCTCCAGCTGCGACACGCAGGACTGACGCGGCACCTATGGCTAGCAACGGAGACGCGGCAGCTATGGCTGACAACGGGAACTCAGCTGCTCATTTCCTGGTCCTCCAGCCACGAGCGCCACCGACCTTCCATGGCGAAGTGTTTGAGGACGCGGAGGACTGGCTTGACCAGTTCGAGCGCGTTGCCAGGTACAACGGCTGGGATGCGGAGCGGAAGCTGCACAATGTTTACTTCGCTCTTGACGACTCGGCGCGGACGTGGTACGAGAACCACGAGACAACGTTTCCTTCTTGGGAACGGTTCCGTAGCCAGTTGCTGGCGACCTACGTCAACACCGACCGTCGGGAACAAGCTGAGTCGGCGCTGCAGTCAAGGAACCAGCGACCCAATGAGAGCGTTGCAATGTATTATGAGGACATGACACGACTGTTCAGAAGGGCGGATCCAAACATGGCCGAGGGCAAGAAAGTGCGCCACCTGATGCGCGGGATAAAAGAAGAACTGTTTTCTGGGCTTGTGCGAAACCCACCTAACACCACTTCGGAGTTTCTATCGGAGGCCACTACCGTCGAAAAGACCCTGCAACAACGCGCCCGCTATTACAATCGCGCCGTGAACACCGTATCAACTGCCGACTTTGCGCCAGCCTCCAGCGACTCCGCTGACACCCTTCGGGAGCTGGTTTGATCTATCGTCAAAGAAGAGCTGCACAAAATGCGCCTCTCTGCCCAGTCGCAGCCGCAGTGTCCATCGTTAGCACAAATTATCCGAGAGGAAGTGCAGCAGGTGGTTCCTGAACCTGTTGCCCCTGCTGCCCTTACACCGACGCCCCCGCGCCAGACGTACGCGTCGGTACTCTGACAGAACTGCGACCTCGCCCCTTGGAGCACCACCCCATCTGCATCTGCTTTCCAGCCGCGGCCCCCGCCTGTCCCTGTGTTGCCCGAAGCCAGGCTGCGGAAGACGGACATGTGGCGGGCACCTGACCAGCGGCCCCTTTGCTACCACTGCAGTGAGGCTGGCCATATCTTGCGGTGGTGCCCTTATCGTCGAGCTGGAATTCGCGGATTTTTCCGCGAGTCCCCTGTCCGCCCAATGGCGAACGGTCCCGCGAAATTGAGGAGCACCTGTCAACGCGCCGGGATCACACTCACACTGATTTCCCTCGCCCTGACTACCGCCCACCAACCTCTACCCGCTATCGTTCGCCGAGTCCCCGTCCTTCGACAAGCCGTTTCAGCCGCTCACCGAGTCCTTGCCGGGGAAACTAGACCCAGCGGCCTGCGGAGGTAAGGCCGCTGACGAGCGAACAGCCGAACATCCTCCATCGCGTTCCCGACCAGACGACGGCTATCAAACGAGGACACGTGACGATCACAAAGGATGTGCAGCTTCGAACTTACCGGTCGATATCGACGATTTAGCGGTTACGGCATTGGTTGATACGGGAGCGGACTATTCGGTTATGAGCAACGAGCTAGCAAAAGAACTGAGGAAAGTTTTAACCGCGTGGACTGGGCCTCAGATTCGCACAGCTGGTGGGCACCTAATTACCCCTGTTGGCCGGTGTACGGGGAGAGTTACAATCGACGGATTTATTTACGTTTGTGACTTTGTTGTCCTACTTCACTGTTCGCGCGATGTCATTCTCGGCCTGGACTTTTTACAAGCTAACGGCGCCGTTATCAATTTACAAGAGCCGCGCGTGACGTTTTCGCCGACGCAAGCAATTGAAATAGCCGACCCAGACGACTCCAGGATACCCGCCCTGCGTATTGCTGCTGATGACGTGACGGTGCCTCCGCGGTGCAGCATGATGGTCCCCGTGCAAAGTGACTCGCCCGGTGATCGAGACGTTATGGCAGAGAGAAACGTCAGCCTTCTACTCGAGAAAGGAATCTGCGCTGCAAGAGGGCTTGTTCGCTTACGGGATCGCTCTGCGACACTTGATCACCAACTTCGGAACAGAGTTCCAGCCTATTGCGAAAGGAACGGCCGTCGCATACGTTACCGACTTCGTTGAGCCCGCAGAAATATGTGCTCTGGAGCTACCGTCGCCGGACGGACGCGATGCAGCAACCGTTCTGTCTACCGTGGACATTAATCCCGGCTTGTCGGTGGGTCAGAAGCAGCGCTTGTTAGAGCTCCTTCACGATTTCGCAGAGTGCTTCACCACGACATCAAAGGTAGGGCGCACCCCGTAGCCAAACACCGCATCATCGTCAACGAGGAGACTAGCCCCATATCCCAACACCCGTACAGAGTGTCGCTGGTGGAACGGGAGGCTATACGATCCCAAGTGCAAGAAATGCTTGCAGATGACGTAGTCCAGCCGTCCACGAGCCCCTGGGCTTCGCCTGTGGTATTGGTGAAGAAAAAAGATAACACCTTGCGATTCTGCGTCGATTATCGGAAGTTGAATCGTGTCACGAAACGTGACGTTTACCCCCTTCCACGTATCGACGACGCCTTGGATCGACTGCGTGACGCTAAATATTTTTCTTCACTCGACCTTAAGAATGGCTACTGGCAGATCGAGGTGGACGAAAGGGACAGAGAGAAGACAGCGTTCGTGACACCTGACGGCCTTTATGAATTCAAAGTGCTACCCTTTGGACTCTGTTCTGCGCCAGCAACCTTCCAACGCATGATGGACACCGTTCTTTCTGGGCTGAAATGGCAGACATACCTAGTGTACCTTGATGATGTTGTCATTTTTGCTCCTAGCTTCGAGGAACACCTCAACCGGCTGCGAATGGTGTTAAAGGCGCTCCGTTCGGCACAGTTGACGATAAAGCCACAAAAGTGTCACTTTGGTTTCGAAGAGCTCAGTTTTCTTGGTCACGTGATAAGCGCTGACGGAGTCCGTCCTGACCCGGAGAAGACTGCCGCTGTGGCACAGTTCCCGCGCCCAACCGACAATAAGTCCGTTCGTAGGTTTCTGGGCCTCTGTGCCTATTACAGACGTTTCGTTGAAAACTTTTCCACAATTGCGATATGGCCCGGCGTCAACGTCGGCAGGTGCACGTGACAAGCAATCGGCGTCATTGTGCTTACGGCCGGACTTGTACACTACCGTGATGTCGTATTCCTGGAGGCGAAGGCTCCATCTCGCAAGCCGTCCCGAAGGGTCTTTGAGATCGGCTAGCCAGCATAACGAATGATGGTCACTGACAGCTCGAAACGGGCGACCATAGAGATATGGTCGGAACTTACCAAAAATGTAACGAAGACAGGACCGGCACAGATCACAGTCTCAGCGAAGTCCAGCGCACAGCAGGCAACTCACAAGATGGCTGTCCGAACCACACACACACTTCGTCTTTGTCCACCGGCACACGCACACTTCGTCTTCATCGTCGGCGCGCTCCCATGAGCACGCGCCATTACCCCCTCCATCAAGGCAGCGGCCCGACGCCGGAAACGAACACGGACAGCAAAGGTAATGTTCGGTATAGACGGCGGACGGCAGAGAATACAGAGCTGTTAAGCTGGTAAAGCGGCGGGTTGCAGCCTGTCATGGTAGGGCTTCATGCGCACCACGTGGACAGTCTCGGTCGGATGGCGCCGACGTGGTGAGGAGGTCGTGTCCCGCGGAAAAACTTCGTATGTGACATCACTTATACGACTAACCACCTCGTACGGACCGAAGTAGCGTCGGAGGAGCTTTTCGGAGAGTCCGCGGCGGCGCACAGGTGTCCATACCCATACAGAGTCGCCGGGCTCGTACCGAACGCATCGGTGTCGGAGGTTGTAGCGACCAGCGTCGAGTTGTTGTTGATGTCGAATCCGGCACCTTGCGAGTTGGCGGGCTTCTTCAGCCCGCTGGACGAATGTGTCAACGTCAGCGTAGGGGCCGATGTCTCGTCGTTGTGAGCAGTGGGTAGCATAGCATCCAGCATGGTAGTGACACACCGTCCGTAGACCAGCTGGAAAGGTGTAAGACGGGTAGTCTCCTGTTCTGCCGTATTGTAGGCGAAGGTTGCATAAGGAAGAACTTCGTCCCACGTACGATGCTCAACGTCGACATACATAGCAAGCATATCTGCAAGCGTCCGGTTGAGGCGTTCAGTCAAGCCGTTTGTTTGGGGATGATAGGCTGTTGTCTTCCGGTGACTGGTGTGGGTGAGTTCGAAGAGAGATTGCATTAATGCCGCCGTAAAGGCGGTTCCACGGTCCGTGATGACGACTGATGGCGCACCGTGACGCAAGACGATTGATGTCATAAAAAACTGAGCCACTTCTGCAGCACTAGCGTGGGGGAGCGCCTGTGTCTCGGCGTACTGCGTTAAGTAGTCCGTCACCACAACAATCCATTTGTTCCCAGAGGAAGACAATGGGAATGGGCCCAGCAAGTCCATGCCCACTTGTTGGAAAGGTGTTGTAGGCGGTGGGATGGGCTGGAGAAGCCCTGCGGGTTTAACTGGTGATGTCTTTCGTCGCTGGCAGTCACGGCAGGTCCTCACATATTGCTGGACTGATGAGAGCAACTTTGGCCAGTAATACTTCGCACGAATGCGGGCATACGTCCGCGTAACACCCAAATGGCCAGCCGATGGCTCGTCGTGGCAGGCGTGCAAGATTTCTGGACGGAGTTCGGATGGCACAACCAGAAGAAAGGTTTCCGTGTTATGGGCGAAGTTCCTCTTGTAAAGGACGCCATCTTGGAGACTGTAGGAACCCAAACCTCGAACGAAAAGCCGCGGAACAGCGACGTTAAGGCCCTCCAGATGCTCGATGAGCGGACGCAACTCTGAGTCAGCCCGTGCAACAATAATAAGCTGATTTTGCCTTCTTATGATCTGTATTGAAAATGGTGCGGAATATTTTAACCTACGTTAAATGAGCCGGGTCTCTTATCTTTAGGAAATGGCAAACACCTTGTTTTTCTTGTTTACACGTCTGTATAAATTTGGAGTAATCTTTTCTTTTCTTACCCTCCTGTGCTTTTTTACAGGCACACGTAAAGCACTGTTATAGTGGTGAGGTATTTTCTCTAGGAAAATTTCATATGCTTTACATGGGTTTGTTTCACTGTACACATCATCCCAAACTGTTTCCATCATTAGTGAACAGAACTGTGTTTATTTATTCATTTATTCAAAATACCTTACAGGGTCCTAAAGGGCATTGAGTAAGGGGGGCAAAGTAACAGATTAAGTACGATAGGAATAATTTGTTAAATACAACGCGAAAAGGCAAAAAGTAAAAACATATAATTATACAGGGCAAATCGTAACAACAAGACATACATCGCCGCGAGCAAGAAAAAAGTACATAAAGAGCAAGAATGCATCGCATGTCCCCAGTACACATCTAAAGAAAGAGCAGTAGCCATAATAGAAATGCGAATTGTTAAAACTGCACAGGAAACCAAAACATAGTACATTAGCAACGAGTTCAAGTTGCCCGGCCTCGGACCCATACGACCACGTTCGCTGCCTCCTTCTTCCCCCGAGCAGCATTAGATTGGAACGGCCTTTCCCACAGCATCGCCGCTATCACCTGCCCATCCAACTTTTCCAAAGCACTAACAGATCATATTGTATGTTGAACCCACATGGCAACCATTGTACTTATTTTTTTGTATAATCCACCCCTTATGTAATACCCCCACGGGGGTCCTTAAGGTAATAAACTGAACTGAACTGAACTGAACTTATGGGACGGGACAACCTAGAACAAGACACCGTGTCATTACAGAAAATGTTTGTGCAGCTGGTCTTAGAATGGTCGGTGGTTGCAGATAGATGCGATACTGTCGGGAAGATCATTCCAAAGAACAGTGGCACGTAAAAGTGCAGATGAATTGAAGGCTTCCGTATATGCGTTTAATGCTATACTGATTATGTTGGCGGCGTGAAGGTTTTTTGAGGGGCAAGGGAGATGTCCTGTTGCTGTGAGGATATTTATGAAGTGAGCATAAAGGAGCGATGGAGTGACGAAATATCTAATGGTTCGAGGGAAATATCAAGTTTGATCTTAGTGATGCTTAAATGGGGATTGTACTTTTGTGTGATGAAACGAGCAGCTCTATTTTGTATGGATTCAAGCATGTTGATAAGGTACTTTAGATAAGGGGACCACGTAGGTGAAGCAAATTCTAGTTGTGGACACACAATTGTTATGTAAGCCACTTTTCTCACATTATTAGGGGTGTTTTGCAAGTTCCGTTGCAGGTCCACAAGTGATATTGAAGCTTAGGCACAAATGAATTGAATGTGCTTGGCCCATGAAAGATTATCCGTGAGGTGAATACCTAAATACTTATAAGATGGCGGCATGTTGTTAATGTATATCAGAAACAATAATTGGCCAAGAACACTGCCTTGAGGTATGCCAGATGCTACATCACAGGGTGGGGAGGTGAAATTATTAACTGTAGTGAACTGCTGGCGAAATGAAAGAAAGTTATGAAGCCATGACAGCGTTAAAGAATCTAGGCACAGAGCAGACAATTTTGAAAACAAGTGGTAATGTGCAACGCAGTCGAAGGCTTTAGCAAAATCTGAAAAGATAGTCAGTTTGCAGGTTAGCGGCCATGTTGAAATACAAGTCACTCGTAAATTCTAGCAGTTGGGTGTCACAAGAAAAACCTTTCCGGAAGCCGTGCTGATTAGGAAAAAAGAAAGAATTTAGTTCTAGGTGGCAGTAAATGTGGGAAACGATGATGTGCTCGAGTAATTTACAGCAAATGCAGGTTAGCAAAATGGGGCGGGAGTTTTCCGGTGAATTTCTGTTTCCGCTTTTGAACACCGGAACAATCTTAGCAATTTTCCAATCTATAGGAAGCGAGCCAGCTGATAATGATTGCTGATAGATGAGGAAAAGAATTTCGCTGGAGATCAATGATACAGTGTTTTTCAATATTTTAGAATTAATGTTGTCAACACCAGCAGTTGAGGAAACCTTAAGATTTGCAATGAGACGAGTGATTCCTTCAGCAGTAATGAATGGTAATAGGGGCCATATGTTCGTAATCATGAACAGGAACAATGGGTATGTTGGAATGATCTTCCCGTGTGAACACTGATGCAAAATATCAGTTAAATGCTTGGGGACATTCACTCTCCGAAAGCAGTACGTGATCATCATTGCACAATGGCAATTGGTTGATAGTACAGTCGAGTCCACTTATAACAATGTTCAAGTGCCACGAAAATTCTATTGTTATAACCGATAATTGTTATAAACGGGTTGCACGAAAAAAAGCATTACAACTGCACAGAGGGGTCACGTACGGCAAGTGACATGCGAGCTCCGCCGAGGCATCGTTTTGGTGGCACCGAAAGCGGCATTGTAGACAATACGAGAAGGTTGCTGCGGCTGCCTCTCAGCTTGAAAAATCCCTTAGTGCCCGAAAAAACAACAACAAAGAAAACATGAAAACTTGAAAGCATTTAAATGGGGCAAAATAGCTTGCACTTCTCACTTCTTTGCTGAAACAAACCCGTAATCGGTGAGTTTGGACTGCTTCGCGGCAATCTTGCTAACATCCTTCTGGAGGGCATCCAAATGTTGGACATGTCCGAGTGAAAGGTGTTTTGCAAAAATAAGTCCTGCAGGGACTCGATCATTCTTGAGGCCTCCTGATGAGAGACAACTTGTACAGGCACCGGTTCATCTTCGTCATCGCTGCTGTCATCGTCTTCCGCGCCGGTGACTGCTGCAACGATCGCCTCATCAGTCAATTCTTCGTTTGTGGTGACTGCATTGTTGGCGTGCAAGAATTCTTCAAGCCCTTCCGCGTCGCCGTCATCACCGCGCACCGTAGACCAAAGTTCTGTAATCGCTCCATCGGCAGGAGCTTCGCTACACTCCGCCTGACTGATATCCCCGGCGAAGCCCGCTTTTTGGAAGCAATTCATGACAGTGGAGGAGCTGACTTCTGAAAACTCCCCCAAAATTAATTGAACAGCCATCAGGAGCGAAATTAAGCTTAAAGTCTGGAGCGGGTCGGCATTCACGCACAGCAATGTCCAGGTTAAGAGCAAGCCTGCTCAACACACGCCGGCGATACAATGCCTTGAAACACGCAATCACGCCTGCGTCCATGGGCTGCAAGCCTGCTGTCGTGTTCGGCAGCAGGCAGAAAATTTTCACATGCGACAGCTTCTGGGCAGTCTGGTGTGCAGTACAGTTATCAAGGACCAACGCCACCTTCCTGCCTTCATGCTGCATCCGCTGATCGAGCTCGCACAGCCACTTGCGGAAAAGTTCACGCGTCATCCACGCTTTCTAATTATGACGGTAACGAACTGGAATCCTCGCAGCACCACGGAAACAGCGGGGATTCCTAGATTTTCCAATTACGAAGGCGGGGCACTTGTCGCTGCTGTCCATATTCGTACAGAGGAAAACGGTCGCCCACAATTTGCTCTGCTTGCCGCCCTTACAGGGATCGCCTTTGAGTGCATGCGTCTTCGACGGAAGCATTTGGAAGAATAGCCCGGTCTCGTCACCATTGTACAAGTCCCGGTCTGCATATGCTTCGCGGATGTACAGCAGTGTCTCTTCCAACCACTTCCGTCTAGCGTCGACATCGAGCGACCCTGCCTCCCCCACGACTGCCTTGTAGACGATTCCGTGCTTCTCCTTGAAGCGTTGAATCCAGCCACCACCAGGCTGGAAATCGGTGTTTTGAATGAGGTATGCAAAGTGCTTCGCCTTCTCCACTAAAATCGGGCCACTAATTGGCAAGTTCATAGCACGTGCGCTAAGGAAACACTGATACAGTGCCTTCTCCATGTCTTTGTAGGCACCATGCCGAATCCTCTTCCGGCCGTCCTCCATAGCATGGCCAGCACTAGCATGGCATTCGTTTTCAGTCATCTTGAGCGTGTTGCAGATAATGGTTGAAACCGTCGGCTGTGACAGGCAGTACTTGCGTACTAAGTTGCACACTTTTTCACCACCTCGGTGCTCCCTCAAAATGTTCTGCTTCGTTTCCAAAGATATTGCTGCTCGCTTTCTCTTCTGCAGCAGTTGATCCGGTAGAGCCACGCTGGCCGCGCTTCCTGAAGGAGAATCGTCCATTATTGAACTCTGGGGAGGAATCCGATGGGCTTGCAGAACCGGCAGGACCGAGGCCGGTGATGGCAGATGATAAAAACCACGCTGGCAACGCATGTGCTTTGACGCTGTACGCTGCCCTCGGAACATGTGCAGCTCGTGAAGCAGGAGCCAAAGAAAGTGGGAAAGATGGGGCAGCCCACGCTGAAATGCCGTGACGCGTTTTCAACGGGTGGTGCACCCTCAGAATGTACTGCTCCCCGCGCGGATACAAACGCAACAAAAGGAAGCGCCTCCCTATCCTCTCCACCTCTGCCCAGAGGAAATTGCCCGTCTTTTCTCCTCCTCCAAGTCATACAAGCTTCTCCGGCTTACCCCATGCGCCTCGCCTCGTATGCGTCGTCACGTGGTCTTTTCGCAGCCGCGGTGGCTGCTGTGCGGGCGGTTCCGCATACGCGCGCGTTTTTTGCGCCGTAAGCATAGTTTGGCTGGCGTGGTAGCTGCGTTTGCGATTTTTTTCTTTGAGGGCTAGTTCCAAATGACTACATTTAATTGTTATAACTGACAATCTAGTATGATAGCATTGTTATAAGCGGTTTATTTTACCATAGAACACATTGCAAAGGTGACGGTGCCGCGGCTGTCCATTGCTATATCCGATATATTGTTAAAAGCGGTATTGTTATAAGTGGGTTTGACTGTACTGTCGGGAGATATCAAACGCCATAACTTTTTTGGGATTAGATTTTAGGATGGCGAGTAGGCCATGAAAAAAATATTTGTTCTTTGAGGCCCGAAGGGTCGAACAGTAAGATTTCACACAATCGTATTTTTTCCAAGCATCTGATGTAGATACCAACTTAGCTTTTCTGTACAAATGCTTTTTTTTGTTTCAATGACGACGGAGAGATCTATTGAACCATGGATTAGTTTTATGGTTTGAGATAGAAACCAAGGGAACATATTTGTAAACTGGATTAAACATCATGTTCTTATAAAGCACTCAGTTCTGTTCAACAGACCTGTCTGCAAATGAGGACAACAACGTGCGAGTAAAAAAATCATTAAGTGCACTATTCATATCTTTATAATTGGCTCTGCTGAAATCGAGAATTTTCCAGGATGCAAGACCTTGAAATGCTAATGAGACATTAAGCTGTATATGGATGACTTATGATCACTAAAACCGTCAACAAGTAAGACTTCGTTAATCGTTTCAGGCACATTGCAGAAAGCTAAATCTGAAATGTCTGAGCCACGTTGTTTGTTGATCACCTGAAAGAAATTAGTCTAACATAATGTTAAGCTTTGTTGAGGCGCGGCACAATGATGACAAATGTGATCAATCTATCTGTGGAAAGTTGAAGTCACCAACCATTTAAATGAGTTCAGGGGCCAGATTACGTAACTGTCAATTAGGAAAATTGTCAAAAACTTGTCACAAAGGTGTCAATATGCCTCGCTCTTATTGGTCGGTCGTGGCCGGCGGCCATATTGCTTTTTTGCGTCATGGGTGGCTGCAGATGACGTCACGGATGTGGCAGAAGTGATGACGTTGCACACCTAATTATGCAGCCGCTATTTGACAGTTTTTTGTCACAGTTTTGAAGCCGTCAATTTGACCGTTGCCTTTGTGACAGAAAATGGCGGCGGTGTACGCGGCGATACGAGTGAGGTGGCTGCGCTGGCGCGAGCAACGGCGAAGCAGAGCGCACGACGACACGTTTGATTATGATTATGTTTGACTTGCCGGACAGGCTGTTTCGAAGCCTTTTTCGACTGGAGAAGCAGAGACGGTGGAGTGGCTGTGCGACGAAGTTGCCGATGAACTGGGATGTTTGCGTGCGAGTGCACTGTCGGTGTGGCGGCAGGTGCTGTGTGCACTGTGGTTATTTGCCACGGGCGGCTTTCAGGCTGCTGTTGGTAGCGAGGCGCACGTCGGCATCGCACAACTGATGGTGAGCAAATGCGTGCGGCCGGTGGTGCAGGATATTGTAAAGTTGGCGTGCAGAAGGGGTGGGTGCTGTCGTCACGTCTGTGACACAGCTACATATAAATAAGACACGCTTATGCTGGCAAAGCACTTTATTTTCCCAGCAAATGGCACTTCGTGGTCGTCTTCTGTTTCTCAAGGAGAAAGAAACAAACAACCACTCGTCACATACTGCAACACCTCACCTTTCGGCATTTTTGTCATCGATCGAAAGAGCCGTACAACACAGACTTCAACATGTTGCCTTCGTCGATTTCGTTCCATGCACTCCTTGCAAGTTTGCTTGGCAGGCACGCAGCCTTCACTGCATTCGTTGAAATTTTTCTGCGCACTTGGGTCAACCGCATAGTAGCTCGATTCCAGACGCCGCGCAAAAAAACAATAACATGGCGTGAAACAGCTGCTTTAGTGTAAAGCGGCCTTTCTACTGCCGTCAGCACACCCCCGCGGCACGGGAAGTTACCCACCAGTCAATTTAATAGCACAACTTCGAACGCTTTTTGTTTTGCTTAACATTTCCGAACTTTAAACGCAATGTTTTGACAAAATAAAATATTAGTTATTTTCATCGTTGCTTATTTCTTATTTCTTTTTACAAAAAATTAGGCAGACGGTTCCTTGAATGCTCTCGGGGCGCTGCCCTGCTGTAATTGGCTGATTCCTCGTTGCGTCACTTGGTGACGTCGTGTCGTCATTTTGACGTCACTGTCAATAACTTGTGACAGAATTTGTCACAGTTGCGTAATCTAGCCCCAGCTGGGCATTTTTGAATAGCTGAAGTAATACTGCTATGGAGTTTAGTAACTAACTGAATGGTCCGAATCAGGTGGACGATAGCAGACATGAAACAGTACCTTCACCGATGCTAATGTACAAGCAGCCCAGACTATTTCAAGCGAAGAGTCGGTATTAATGTGGAATGAATTTAGTGCTTTTTTGATGGCGATAGGGACACCACCATTTCTTTTACCTGAGTGATCATAGCAATATATGTTATAGTTATCTTTACTGGAAAAAATTCCGTTATCTGCTACATCTGGGTGCAACCAAGTTTCCGTTAGTGCAACTTATCACCGTCAGTATTGTCTAAAAAAGAACACACCTCGTCCACCTTAGGCAGCAGGCTTCGGATGTTAGTAAACGATAACGATAATTGTGGACTGGGGCCACATGACCTTGGCAGAGCCTTTGTGGGATAGTTGTTGCTGAGCTATCTGGTTGATGGGATGACAGAATTTGTCTCGTTATCATATACGTATTTTTGTCAATGCGCAGCTTATCAACTACCAGTTTGCCTTTCTTACCCTGTAGCTTGGCCAACTCAAGTAGCTTTTGCCGTGCTTGCCTGGTTGGTAAAGAAAAATCCTCTCGAATTGAATGATTCGAGCCTTTAAGCTTATACGGCGAAGAAAGTATCCGCTGTTTATCCTTAAAAAAAGTTAGTTTCGTGATAATGGGTCTGTGCTTGTCGCCAGCGAACTTTCCCAACCGACGTACATGTCCAAACTAGAGTTCTTGACAGTAATTCCTAGCATTTCATGGCAGAAGGTAATTATTTTCTCTTCCGAATCATCCCAGTTTTCATTCTCATCGTCCGTGAGCCCAGAGGACAGCAAATTTGACCGACGAAGCCTGTTTTCAGCCTCAGTGCACCTCTCTGTAACTCAGTGCACTCTCTGAACCAGTTTTTCAGTAATTTTATGCAAACCGGGACCAAGAGTGCTGGCATCAGATTGGCTAAGCGATTCTACTTTGGCCTCCAGTGCTGTAACTCTGTCAAAAAGCTGTTTAATCGTCACATCTGCAGCATCTTGTTTTTCTTTAACACCCTTAAGCTCGTTCAGTATTTCCGCTAGACCAGACTCGAGCCTCTGCACTGTTTCTAAAACCAAGGAAAGCAGGTCCTCAGGGGAAGGACCCGAGTTTGACTCAAGGTCACGGGCAAGTAAAATCAACAAGGACAGGTCAAAGGACCAACATCGCAATACTGACAAAGAAAGCGCTTCACTTTGGCGTGGAACTCTGTGGGGCACGACACTGCTAGTAGGCAGTAATCATCACTCTTGGGACATGTAGCACCGTCGAGGTAACTAACCTACACAATCAGAACGGGTCAGTGATGCATGGCTGACGCGGCGTTGAGCCCAAATCCACTGGCAGCTCTATCGCTGTGATATCCTGGGCTGGCTGTGACGTGGGCCGTTGTCGGCAATGGATGTTGCCAGGTGAAAGTGTCGGTAGCGTTCAAAAAACAGCGAAGGCGGCAGTGAACCAAGAACGGGCAGTAGCGATGCTTTATGACCAGCCTCGTGGTAGATGGCCGGCCAGCAAGCGACGCCTTGCAATGTTATTGCCATTTATCATTCGTCGAATGCATTTAGTTTTATCCATTTTTTCCTCTAAGGAAAAGAAAGCGAAAAAAGGAAGCTGATCACTTAAATTAGTTAAAATTACTCCACATGTTTTCGTATTCGGAAGAAGATTAGTGAAGCACAGGTCTATTAGTGTTTCTGAATGTTGACTGATCCTTGCAGGCTTGTGCACAATGTTTTCACATTTGTATGATAGCATCAACTCAAGGAGTTGTACCTCACTAGCAGTATTTCTTAACAGATCTATATTCGTGTTACTGAATATTATGGCATGTTGTTTTGTCAGGCTGGCATATTGAAGGAAGGATTCTATGAAAGTAAGAAAATCATCTACTAGTCCACGAGGTGGTCGGTTTGTGAGGACTATGATTGCATTATGATGTGTGATGCCAACTGTTTTAAAGTAATCAAAACTACAGTGTATTATGGAAGAATTCTATATTCTATACCTTTTTGATAACAAAGATGCTCTGCCATCACGTTTGTTCTCTCTAAATACAGAGATATTGTCATAGCCTATTAAATGTGTACCATCTCTGTTTGATGTATATTAGGTTTCTGTAAAATCCAATAATTTCGAAGCGACATTTTATGGGGTCCAGCTCAGCCTCAATTTCTTTTATCTTATTTCTGAGGCCCTGTGCATTTAAATGATACAAAGAAAGAGATATACAATAGCTGTGTCTATTTAGGAAGGCAATAAGAGAATTGCTAGTATAATACATCTTAAACGTTAAAACAACAGCAGCAGCAACGAAAAAAAAATGGAGCCAACTTATTCAGGCAATCTGCTAAAGATCTTGTTCTGAGGCAATCCTTATTGCCTGTGCGCCAGGTTCTTTCCTCAGAAAGATCTTTTCGTTAGAAGACCACGTAAAGCAGTAGCTTTTGATTTGGCAAGCTCTTAGACTGCTCTCAGTGTCGTAGACAGCGTCACTCGCCCTTTCACTCATCAAATGCCCATCAAGTGGTGAATTTGGTTGTCTCCGCTTGTTTGTGGTAAAAGTATATACCGGCTTCAATCACATCTATACTTTACAATATTAGCGGCTGTATGAACTTTGCGCGACATTTTGCCGATGACTGTGTGGTCTTAGGTGTCAGGCAAGGATGTTGATTTGGTAAGTTCTGGTGTTACTTGAAAGTCATCTTTCTAAAGCAGCGCGGCATGCGAAGGCTTCCGCTCAGCGTTTGATAAGAAGCCGGTGCAGGTGACGCGTCACCTTTCGTTTCTGAAGGCTGTGCGCTAAAAAAATGTTCACAGGAAAAAGGAGGACAGACGACAGGGAAGAAGCGCAACTTTCAACTTTAATGACAACAAAAGAAGCCAAGCGCACGTATATATCCGCTGTTATCCAAAGATCAGCTGCATGAGAGAGCGTCAACCTAACAACCAAACACGAGAAAGAGCAATGGGGCATAGCTAAGCGAGATTAAAAACCTAGGAAGGTGAACATATGAACACATGCCGAGGTATGGTAATGTAGAATTCACATGGACTAACAGCAACATGAGAATACAGAGTTGCCTCAAAGATGACAGTGAAAAGAAAGAAGTACGTAACAACATGAAAAATATGCATAACAACATGAAAAAATTCTGACAATGAAAGGAAACAAGAGAAACTGGGATAGAAACCGTGTAAAGGGCGGCAAAAAAAAAGAGGAGAGATAAAGGCACATTAAAAATTCTAAAAGCAAACTAAAATACATAGGAGCGAACGGGTTGAGAGACTAGATGTAACCGTCCAAAAAGGATAGTTCATTCCTAGAAAGGTTAATAGAAGGCGTGCTAAAGGTTAATAGAAGGCGTGCTAACGCACTTGTCTTTTCGTAGGTCAATGAAAAAGGCCTCAATTACTTCTCTCTCGATCTTGTCCTGAGCCTTAGTTAGAAACTTCGTTGCATTGAACTTGGGGTAGCAGTTTTGGCAATTGCTGCAGTGTAACGGATGGTAACCAGATTTGCTCTTCAGGGTGACGTGCTTGCAGGCGCTCTCATTGAAACGTTTCCCGGTTTGCCCCACATACACTTTGCCGCACGTCAGGGGGATTTCATACATAACATTGGCAGTATATTGTGCGTATATGGTTTGATGCTTGATATTACAGGCCTTCTTAACACGCTTCTTGGTCACCATCGGACATAATTTCGCCAGTTTGCAGGGAGCCGAAAAAAACCAGCTTAACCCTGTGATGAGACGCAACTTCTTTCAAGTTGTGTGAGAGACTGTGCAGGTAAGGCATTGCCTGCACAGGTTTCTGTTCTGTGTAGTGTTTAGCTTGGTCAGAATTTTTTACCTTTTTCAAAAGGTTTTCAGACATGCCAGTGACCATCTGGGCTGGGTATCCTGCTGATAAAATTAGGTCAGTCTCAGAGTGGAAGCTTTCACCTATCTTGTGGGCGCATGATTGTTCTAAAGCAGATTTCATGCAAAGAGATACAATGCCATGCTTTACCAGCTTGGAGTGGGCACTATCATAGGTCAAAAGTGAATTCTTTGAGCGCGGCTGATAAGCCCAATGCACATGCACATTTGTAAAAATAAGTTGTAGGTCCAGAAACTGGAGTAGATCATTATCTGCCCGTTCATGCGTGAATTTCAGGCCCTTCGGTAAAGAACCAAAAGCTGTGAGAGTCTGGTTTACAAGTGTATCTACGGCACATTGTGTAGGAACATCGTTTATGCAGCTCTGCATTCTCATGTTGTTATGCATTGTTGTTAGCCCATGTGAATTCTACATTACCATACCTCGGCACGTGTTGATATGTTCACCTTCTTAGGCTTTTAATCTCACTTAGATATGCCCCATTGCTCTTTCTCGTGTTTGGTTGTTAGGTTGACGCTCTCTCATGCAGCTCATTTTTGGATAACAGCGGATATATAAGTGGGCCTGGCTTCTCTTGTCGTCATTAAAGTTGAAAGTTGCGCTTCTTTCCAGTCGTCTGCCTTCCTTTTTTCCTGTGAACGCTTCTTAGTGCACAGCCTTCAGAAATGAATATGTGCCAACTAGCCCGTCAGAAAGTCTTACTAAGTCACCTTTCGATGCTGCTCTTTTTCCATGGGGTAATTGCTTTTTCGAAAAACGCGTCCTCTTCAAACCGGAAGATTTCTGGGCCTAATTCGCAATGTTACCAGAACAAAATACATTCAACAAAACTGCGTATAGAAATAACTACTACACCAACTGTGCATGCCGTACTGCGGTGATAGCGGCATGTTGATTTAGTATAATGTAGTGTTACTCATGAGGGGATTCCTTCCAGCTCTTTGAATCTATTGTCCACTTTTGTCTATCTTGCATGGTTCAAAGCGGCATTTTATCTAAATAGAAGGGGTGTGAACATGCACATTTACTGTTAGAATAGAAGTAGGAAAATGGTAAAAAGTGTGTAATTTTGTTCGTTGTAAAGCCCTTTATGCAATGAGAAAGGAGTGTACTTAATTACAATCTTCATGAAATAAAAATTATTACTCTTTTAAATGCCTCTTTTGGATGGAACTACAAAAGTTGTAACACATTTAAACCCCATTTGCAACCATAAATCATAACAAAAGATAATCGCGGCATTCTGCACATACATACCGAATTTAATTGTGATGCGACATCAGTAACTGAAGGAATGATGTAAGCACCAAGCTTGCATGAATGAAACATAGTGATGCAGCTTCCAGGCACACAAAAAACATCGTTTCTCTGTTTTTTTCCTGAGCCCTGTTGGATGAGGGTTTGAAGCAACAAGTTTCCTTGCCCCCTACACCACATACCATGATGACAAAAGCTCCGCTTTTCAAAATTGTAGCCTTGGGGAATGAATCTGACTTCTCCTCAGTTGTCAATCTCTTGGCGTGTTTACATCGCAGTTCTGAGTAAGTTCACATCAATGTTTCATGCTGTTAATGTTCATGAAACAAGGCAACTAATTGGAAGCAAGGAAACAGGCGCAAATATCAAAAAGACATTGACGAAAATCGCCCCTGAAAATAGCCGGGCCATCGTCGGAGCTGTAATTAAGTTGCATTGCGAAAATGGAGAAGTAGTGCCATCTTTGGAGGTGTGATGAAGCGGCAGTGCCAGCATGGGGGACACAGCAGTCAAGTAGGGCACAATGCAAGCCTGGTTATACAATTACATTGATGCACGGATTTTAAAAAAAATCCGGTGGACAATTGAGTGGCACTGGGATTCGAGCCATGGCCCACTTGCACACGAGCGTGTGCTCTACCTCTACGCCATCACTGCACTTTTTCTATGCGAGCAGTCAGAGGCATGATGATTGGATGGCATGAGGGCATCCGTTTTGAACCATAGTGGCATCGCCAGCCACCGTGTCTCTGTATAGTTTCCTGACTCTCTTTCAGGAATTCATTTTTTTACCATTTATTGTTTTCAAATCCACCCTTCTTTCAGCTATACGATAGAACATGTTGGGGGCTAGTTGGTGCATATCAACAGAAAAAACTTGTGCCAAATCGCATAACACACAGCAAAAAGGACTGGACAAGTGCACTGGATGCGCCTGTCCAGTCTTTCTTGCTGTGTGTTGTGCGATTTGGCACCAGTTTTTTCTGTTGTTTCAGCTATAGATTCAAATCCCTACTGTTTTTGACTGACGTCCGCTGCTTTACCTTCTTGGTCCATAAACCTCTAGGGCCGGTAGAGGGGTCTCGAGTTGATCGCATCCCAGGCGGCGCTGGCCTAAAGAGATGCTGCTGATCGTCTCCCCACCGACATTTTGACAATATGTTGTGGCATTGTGGCGAATTGCCTGTGCATGTATCAGCCAACGGTCGAAACGGTGCTGGAACATCAAGGGACAGTGGACGAATGGCTTGTAGTGGCGCATACATTTCCAAGGTAGAGAAATTGGTGCTAACAAGCGAGAGGGCTTAGTGGTGCACGGCACATGAGCATCTGGCAATACATCTTGCCTGAGCTGGCAATGATATGATACATTGCAGACTAATGACACACTGCGCAGTCTTCTAATGGCTCTGCATTTTGAGGAATCCTGATCATGTTTCAAATGGCATCCTGTGGCATCTTATACCAGTTGGCAAGTCCTACAAATAAAAAGAAAATGGCTCTTTGTTGTCGTCCATTGTTCGATTTGGCATCGCCCCTACTTGAGGTAAAATCCATCGGTGTTGCTCTCACACGTGTGTTTATTTTGCCTTACAACCTATGTCTCTGGTTCTTGGCCGATCCCCCATGTGCGTATGTGCCATCCGTTGTAAGGCTAACAGCAACAACAAAAGATTCAGGAGCCACTTTGTTGACCTAAACTGCGCTGATGCGAAAGCCTTTAGCGTGGTGTAGCTGTTTGTGTCACTGATGTGCGGTTAGTATGTTGATTAAGTATGCAATTGAAGCAGAATTGACATCTGAGCTAGTTGGTTTTTCATTTTCAAAAATTATATAAAGCGCACTTAGGACAACAGACAAGGGAGACCAAACAACACAAGCGCTTACTCGCAACTGCGCGTTTATTCGAGAAACACACAAAAGGAAGAACAATCACAAACAAAACAAAAGCCATCGCGCAGGCGTGACAGGAAAAGTGCTCATACAGGTGCGTCAAGATAAGAAAACTCTCTTTCATGCAAAACCACCATAAGGTCGGCAACACACGTGCGCTGATTCTTACGGATGTGATAGGCTTATGATTGGTCTTCCTTTTGTGTGTTTCTCGAATAAACGCACAGTTGCGATTAAGCGCTTGTGTTGTTTGGTCTCCCTTGTCTGTTGTCCTAAGTGCGCTTTATATAATTTTTGAAAAAAAAAAAGAAAAAAGTATGCAATTGTTTGTGAATCTTAAATGCTGGAGACACTGGAGGGCGTTTGGGAGGCATCTGTCTGATACCCCTGTCACACGGGCACCGCAAAGGCCTTTGAGAATCAGGTCCTAATATCTAACGGCATAAAGGAGTGCAGCTACACCGCACGAATGTTGCGCCTTTGCCGCTAAGGGCATTGGAGGCGAAGGCGCTCGTCAGAGACCTTTGGAGCCCGAAGGCGCGGCCTTCGAGGATGGAATGGATGGGTGGATGGATGGATACGGCTGAACCCTTTAAATCGGGCGGTGGCTCAAGCCACCTAGCCACAACTTATGAAATTTTACTCCTGTCTTGATTTTAGCCACCAATCAGATAACCTTCGCTTGGTTATTTCTACCCGCTTAAAATCTACTTTCTCTTCACTGTCCTTAAACCCCAATGCCTTGGATAAATCAGCCCCGCTGCTTTCCACTGTAGGGTGAAGCCCTTTGCAGAAAAGTATCAAGTGTTCAGCCGTCCCGTCCTCCTCTCCGCAAGCAATGCACAACGTGTCTATCTCGTGGTACCTGACTCTATACGTCTTAGTCCGCAAAACTCCCGTCCTGGCCTCAAACAACAAAGAGCTTCCCCTACAATTATTATAGATATTTTCTTTGGCAATTTCCTGCTTAAAAATCCTGTATGTTCCCAGTGCTGATTTCGTCAGCATCCCTGTTTTCCACAGAGCGCTCTCTGTTTCTTTAACCTTTTTCTTAACTGATAATTGCTGATTTTCCCCCCTACTGCTGTCCAGATATTTGCTTGTCAATTTTCTAGTTCGCTTTCTCCATTTCGTGTCAACATTCCTTATATACAGGTATCTGAAAACTTTCCTTGCCCACTGCTTTTCCCCCGTTTTTCTCAATCGCTCCTCAAATGCTATCTTACTGCTAGCTTCTCTGCTCTCGAACGACGCCCATCCCATATCACCCTGTACCCCCTGATTTGGTGTATTGCCATGTGCTCCCAAAGCTAGCCTCCCAACGCCACGTTGTTTGATTTCTAACCTTGCTTGAACATCTGGTCTCATGCACAGGACCGCATTACCGAAAGTCAGGCTAGGAACCACCACCCCTTTCCAGATCCCTCTTACCACTTCATACCTATTGTAATTTCACAGTGCCGTATTTTTCATGATAGCTGCATTCCTACTAGCTTTATTCATTACATATTTTTCATGCTCTGTCAGATACTCAGCACCGTTATTTATCCACACCCCAAGATACTTATATTCATTCACTACTTCTAGCAGGAACTCCTGTATTCTATGCTCGCTGACCTCATCGTTAAATATCATGAGTGCAGATTTTTCCTTACTAAACTTGAAACCTAATCTATCTCCCTCTGTACCTCATATGTCTATCAACTTCTGTAAATATTCCGTGTTGTCAGCCATTAGCACTATATCATTGGCGTATATTAGTCCCGGTAATGACTGTTTAATCAATTCGCCTTGCTTGAAAAAAGAAAGGTTGAAGCCTAGTCCGCTCCTCTCTAGCTTGGTCTCCAACCCTTGCAGGTACAACATGAACAACAAAGGAGACAGAGGACATCCTTGCCTAAGCCACCGCTGTATCTCTACAGGCTCCGATACATTTTTTTCCCATTTTATAAGCACTCTGATACCTTTATATATATATCTTTTAAAGGATTAACTACTCCATCTTCCACATCCAAAGTGCCCATGTGATGGGAAAGAGGACGGCAGGTTCACATTATCTCAGCGTAAAAGGTCCAAGAAATAAACCCAGGCGGCATGTGGGAAAAAAGGAAACTCTAATGTGAGAAACTACGAGAAAAGGAGGTAAAAACACATAAACAGGAAAGCTGACAAAGAGAACACGCGCGACAGACAAAGAAAGCATTTACTCAACATTCGGGGGAATGTTTATTGTCCTGAGTGTGCTCTGTGAAGGTGGTGCGTCGGGCGAGGAGGTGTGGCGGGGGGCGTTGGCACAATCAAGCCCTCAGGTCCACGCTCTGGTGGAGGACAGGATCAGGTAGTCCGGGCACGCCGTGGTGGAGAGAAAGGCAGCCCCCAGGTCTGGTAATCCAGGGATGCCGTAGTGGATAGAAAGGCGGCCCCCAGGTCTGGTAGTCCGGGAAGCAGCGGAGAAGACCAAGCGGCCCGTGTTCTGAAGCTGCCACACAGGAAGGGAACCGCGGTGCCTAGGTCTGGTGGGCCTGGCCCTCGACGACGGCTGTCCAGGTCTGGTAGCCCGGACGTCTGCGGCTAAGGCCCAAGTCTGGAAATTCGGGGAGCCAGCAGATCTTCCCCACGTCCGTCGCCGACCGCGTTCCAACCGTTCTCCCTTCCACGCGCTCTTCGCCACGTCTCCTTCTTTTTTTTCTTCCCCTTGAGCGTCTTCGCCCGCCGCAGTGTGGCGCTAGCTTCTGACAGCCCAGTATGTCCCACAGATACTCTTGAATAGCGTTGACATAAGCTCCCTTAATGCTCAGAAATGCTAGCCATATGGGCCTGTGTTCCTTTTTCAGCAATCTCTATACACTACGTCAATGAAAACAGATTCTCCTCCACCTCCTTTGTTTCCGGAACCCATTTTGTAGCTGCCCTAGCACCCCCTCATTCTCCACACAAGCCTGCAATCTGTCCTTCATAATCTGCACCACCACCCTGTGCACCATAGATGTCACTGTTATGGGACGGTAGTTACTTACATCAGCTTTGTCCCTATTTCCCTTATATATCATGTTCATTCTACTTAATTGCCATTCATCGGGGACTTTCCCATCCACTATCATTTTATTCACTACCTGTATTAATGTTTGCTTGGATTTTGCTCCTATCTTCTTTATTAACATAATTGGAATACCATCTGGTCGTGTCGACATGCCACTAGGAACCTTCTTCTCTGCCCTTTCCCACTCGCTTTGATCAAGTGAAGCTATTGCAGTAACCGGTATATCCTCCTTTGATAAATTATGAGCAACATTTATTTCTTTAAATTTTTCTGTCATCTTTGTTCCTATGTGTTTTATCGCTTCATCTCCTTCTAGTCGAATACCCTGATCTGTAATAATAAACCTTTTCTCTAGCCTAGTCTTATTACTCATTGCATTTAGATGCTTCCAGAATTTTTGAGCTGCTTTTGTATCCTTTTTATTTACTTTTGACATCCATTGGGCACCCTTTCTTCTAATTTTCTCATTAATCAAATAGGAAGCTTCCCTTCTCCACTTCATGAAGGTATCCCATTTCCTGTCTACTTCAACTTCTGGTTCCCCCCCTCTTCTTGGAATATCTGTGTTCCCTGGACGCTTCCTAGCGTTTCTCTACCGCCCTCTTGACCTCCTCATCCCACCAACTCTTGGGTTTGCGTCTTTTCCCTTTTAGCTTTACTCGCACCTTAGCTACCTCTAGCTCCAGTAATCGAGTTAAATTGGTATAAGTCCATTGTGTTTCACTATCCTCAAAAATCCTTTTCTCAATTTGGCTACTGCTTCCAATTGCTTTTCTGAGTAAAAATTCCCCTCTGATTGTTCATCTCGCTTCAGTCCTACATTGGTTTCTTTTCTGAAACTCAACTTGATACGCTTGTGGTCACTACCTGGACTTCTGGAACCATGTTCATCTATGCTCATTATTCCTAATCTATTATACATCCTGTGTGACATTAGTGCATAATCTATCGTCGAGTGCAGACTCGCTGCTTCCTATGGTATGAGCCCTTCACACTTCTCGGTACTCTTGCATACAACTAAATCATGTCTGTCACACATGCTTCCTGCCGTATCTGTGTACCCATCCATGTCTTCTATATGTGCGTTCGTGTCGCCTAATATAATTGTCTCGCCCTGTCCTCCTAGCTCATCAATGTCGCTTGCAATACATTCTAACATTTTCCTGTTTTTTTCTTTGGCATTAGCTCCTGTCCACAGGTATACAAAGCCAAGGAGTGTTTGCTCACCTGTCACTTTTCCTTTTAGCCATAAATGTTCTTTGCATCCCTGTTTAACCCCTTGAAAATTCTTACTTTTATGAATGAATGCCCCAATTCCACCCCCTTTCTGCTGCCCTCTGTTCTATTGCAATATTCCCATGCGTAGTATGGGTTACAGGGTGGTTGCTCCATGTCTCTAAGATGTGTTTCCACTAAACCATATACCATTGATTCCTCCTGCCTTAACTGTTCTTCTATTTCCTCCCATTTCAGAGAACCTGCAATCATAGTGCCATCCAACGTGAAAAAGTAAAAGCAATAAAAAAATAGATACAGCCAGGAATATTTGAAAACATTTTATTTTTAATGTGAAAGTTGTGTCTGGCTTTGCTTTTTGTCGGGGTGTTTATATTTTATGCCCAGATTTCAAGACAGTGAATGTCTTGTAGCGACACTGGGTGCCCCTGGTGGCCAAGGCAATGCACAAAACCTGCTGCCGCTGATGGGAGTAACTGTTGCAGTACTTTTAAGGAAGCATTCAGAATATAAAAAATTGCCTGAGCTCAGCGAATGAACAGAATACCCCACTTTAGTTTTAAAACACTCACTTCAGCCGCCTCGAGCACAGCAGATGGCGCTAAGCCTGAACGACTGTTTCACCCTTGGGCTGCACCGTGTAGCTGCGTCGCTGCTCCTTTAAGCTTTCGCTCCTTTGGTGAAAAAAGGTGCCTTTGCTGGAAAGGCCTTAGAGGAATGCCGTGTGACAGGGGTATGATTCGATGCCTTTCCGCAAACGCTCTCCAGCGTCCTTGAAAAGGCGAACCGCATGTGCGTTGGCAGGAAGTAGCGAGAGACGGTGGTTCGAATCCCATCGTGCACAAAGATTTTTTTTCTTATCGAGTTTCTGAAGGGCGTGACATCGGACGGACAAGGTCGTGGCCGCGAGTATGAACCATTAAAGGCTTTCGCCTTAAACGGCTGCAGTGTGTAGCACCGCCGGTTCGGGAGGCAGTTAAAGTGTAGCTCGGCGGCGGTGGCTGCTTCCCAAACGAATGGTCGAGCCGCCACCGAACTGCACACACGCGTCAACTGCCGCGAGCAGCCCGAGATGCGTGGAAAAATTTTCCTCCGTCAAACGGCGGCCAAGTGTTGCTGTCGAGTAGCCCCAGAAATGGGCATTTCCTTGTTACGGCTAGAATTGGCTGAGAATACTGCCGCTACGGACAGCGGGTGCTCGCCGCCTCCTTTGACTCGGAAATGGCCGCGGGAGCTGCGTTTCCACGCAACGCGAGTACGGAAGCGCAGTGGGGCGATGGGAAGACGAAGAGGAGAAGGAGGAGGCGGCGGCCATGGGTGGCCTGGAGGAGTCCCGCTGTGTCCGGCACCGCATCCAGCTCTGGGAGGCCAGGGCCCTGCCTCCGCCGGTGCGTACTCGATACCGTGGGGGGAGGAGCGGAAGACTTCTTGGGTTTCCTATCCTTCGCCCTGTTCTTGGTCATAAGAACCACCAGGTTCAATCAGCCGAAGCACTGGTTCCATCTCGCGACTCCGTGGCTAATCAGATAAACGCCGAGTCATGTGATTCAGCGCAGCTGCGAAGTCGGCGTGGAATCGCGTTGTTCAACGCAGTTGCGAAGGCGAGCGACCGCCGCTAGGGTGCCTGAATGCGCCCGCTCTCCCGCCGCTCTGTACCCTAAATCACACGTGGCAAAATTACATTAAAGAGAGGCAATTAATTGCTCGCAAAGGTAATGAAATTACATTACAATTCCGAAAAGTAATTCAGTTACTCTTAAATTACTTTTGGGTTTTCATGCATACGAAAACCAAAGCAAGCAGAGTAAAAGAAAAGCCAACCTCTCTAGGCGCACATATTCTCTGGTCTTCCCGCCAAATGCCGCTCCAGAAAACTATTCCCTCATCGCTCCTCCTTTGCGGGCCATTAAGGCAGCGCCAACAAAAACAAAACACTGCGCTCAAGAAAGAAACGAGCGGTGAACCCAAAACCTTCCGGCTCGGAGCTAGTGTATTCTAGTACACTCTATCGGAGCTATGTCCACCGTCTCTAAAACTATTTCTTGCCCCAGTGTTCCCCCTGGCGGCGGCGAGCGTGGCCAGAAACCACTTTTCCCTTAGCCGACGTAGCCTTCTCGGTTTTGAACTGAGGCCACCTGCCCCTCCCAAGCACCGCCTTGCATCATGCTGCTTGTAGGATGCTCGGGAAGTATGCACTCTGCTCATCTCCCAGTGCACCTGTTCCTGACAACAACGTTGCGACAGCGTCCCGAGCTCCATCGTATTAAAAACCAGCGCTAGAAAACACTGACAAAGGACGAGACTAGACACACAGAAGGCGCTGAAATCAGCGCCTTCTGTTTCTGTTCTGGTGTTCCTGTTCTTTCTGTTCTGGGGTTTATTCTGGCCGCTCAAAAGGAGATCTATTTGCGTGCAGCGGAATCTGCGACCGACCTGCTTTGCGTGAGGCGCGGGTGGCCATATAGCTCCGCTGCATTACACAAGCGAGCCTCCGAATTCTTTTTAGCCGTAGCCAAAGTGGTTCTACTCTCTGCCCAAGGGAGGCAGTATGGGAGGACTAGACAGCTGCTGTGCAGTAGCCGGCGTACTGTATCTGACAGTTGTTTGAATGGTACCCCCTGCTGAATTATTTTCCCTACTTCTTTATGTTATGCCCGATAGGAGTTAGGATGTGATAAACGAGGAGTAAAATATTTATGACCCAAAAGACGCGAGTTCGATCCCGGCCGCAGTGGTCCCGTTTCAGTGCAGGCGAAATGCTGGAGGCCCGTGTGCTGTGCGATGTCAGTGCCTAGGTGGTCGGAATTATCCCGAGCCCGGTACCACGGCGTCCCTTGGGGACGTGAAATCCCCTGAATATTGTGCAAGATGTGTTCATCGCTGTGTTTTGTGCAAACTCATTTATATTTTAATTTACGCTCTGCTTGGATATTTCAGCTGCTCGAAAATATTCGATTCTGTCTGCAGCCAATTCTTGTCATGGTGTCTTCGGCCGAGCCGCACTGCCTCCGTGCCGGTGCGCAGAAAGTGACGTCAAATACTACACAAGTGGGACGTCCACTTGCACCTCAGCCGAACGTGCAGAGTGCCGTTGCTCTTTCTGCTGCCCTCTGTTCACATGACCTCCGAGACCCTCGTAAAGGCCATTCTTACGAGCGGCCGACACCAACGACTGCAGTCGGCCATTTGTGTAGTTAGCAACAAGCCCTTCAGTAACAGCGAGCAGGACAGGCGTTGATAGAAACGTTAGGAAAAGCGTGAACCACGAGCATGCTCGTGAAAAATACTGCGATTGTGCTTGTGTAGGTTTGTCAGACCACACCACGGCGTTATGCTTGCCGGTTTCGATGCACATCGATGCACGCTTTAGAGCAGCTAGAGTAACTTCCGACAATATCTGCTGACGATTCTCAATCCAATCTCGGCTCTCCACATTGTCGCTTTATTCATATTTATCTTTTAACCTATGCTCACGTTGGCAAAAAGTACGAAATCATAAAGTGCAGGCGTGCCAGATGAACCGCATCTGCCGTTCGCTGCACTAAAAATATTGACAGACCTTTAATATTCTCATAAAGGCAAGGCACATACATGGCTTGCCGGCCGGTGGCTGCGTGATTGCAGCGCGAATTAATGCATTGTAGCCGCTGCAACATTCAACATTTCTTTAAAATATGCCCACTTGCGATGCTTGGTCTGTTTTAAGAGCGTTAGCTCTTACTCATCACGTTTCGAGATTTCGTGGGGTCTGCTACGGCCTTTGATGACGGCGCCATCTGTGGCAGCAACTACTAATCACGTTTCGAACTACCCTGAGATCAAAGCGCCATCTGTGGCTGCAACTAGAAAACGTCGCATTTCGCATTGAGACTTGTAGCGCCATCTACAATAGCATTGTAAAAGCAACCACCTGCCGCATGCCAATGATGACGCCACGGTCCAATATGGTGGATAGAGGTGGAACTATGTGAGTATGACGTCGGGGGACGAAATGGAGGCGTAGTTTCGGTTTCTCGAATCGAAGATGGCGGCCATTAAATTTGTTAAAGCAAGGATGAATGATCGGCCAGTTGGTATGACATGTCGAAGAATTTTTACCAGCCGAAAAAAGACGATAGACAAGAGGGAAGCCTTGTCCTGTGTAGTTCTCTTGTCCCTCGTCCTTTTCCGGCTGGTAAAAATTACTCTTCGATTAAAATTGGTTGTGCCTTCTCATCCCTTCGGGGAACTTAAAGTCGGGGAAACTTGAAAACAGTTGCTTGCTAGAGACCCAGGTAATAAAATTGAAATTTGTTTGGATGGAAAGGAAATGGCGCAGTATCTGCCTCACCTCTCGGCGGACACCTGAACCGCGCCGTAAGGGAAGGATAAAGGAGGGAGTCAAAGAGGAAAGGAAGAAAGAGTTATGCCGCAGTGGAGGGCTCCGGAACAATTTCGTCCACCTGGGGATCTTTAACGTGCACTGACATAGCACAGCACACGGCCGCTTTAGCGTTTCGCCTCCATCGAAACGCACCCGCCGCGGTCGGGTTCGAACCCGGGAACTCCCGATCAGTAGCCGAGCGCCCTAATCACTGAGCCACCGTTTTCCTTACCCGAAAAGGGCACATGTAATATTTTCACTTGTACGGTAAGCGCGGCACGGCGTCAGGTTTCTCACAAGCGTAAGCAAGCTAGGTGGTTGTTTCAAGACCAAGCAGACGACTTTAGTTTCGATACCTGGTAGCCACCATCTTACTTTGCTGGTGGTGTCCCGTATGAGGTAAACCTAAAAGCCGGCACCGGCGCCATCTCGGACTGTCTGTGCGGCGTTGGTGCAGCGGCTACTGCGCTGTGCTTATGAACTCTACTCAGCAGCGTGGTGTTCCTGAACTGAGAATGCGGCTAGTTTTGTCTAAGTGAGCCAGCAAACCACATCCACCGACTCGTCACTGCTGCATGGGAGAAGTGGTTGCAAGAAGCAGCAGCGGCAAACGCGATGCCGAAGGGGGGCGCTTCGCTTAATACCGAGACGGGTTGAGCAAATACGTCGAGTTATGAATTGTAATTGTAACTGCAACTGTGAATACAAACCCACAGCGAAGGAACCGCATACGCAGCTACCGATCGCGCAGTGCGGCCTGTTTCATGTGAATACTTCCGATGGTGCCTGTCGGGAGTTCAGAGTGATCTACCGACATATCGCATGAGATAATTTCAAGTTAAGCGGGTCGCATCACATACGTATTATTTACCTTTGTTTATGAGGTTGGTGGTGCCGTCTCGGTGGACGTGAAACCATACGTCGTGCCTTTTACCTCCGGGGCTATGCCACAGCATTCGGCTGCTGATTCGCGTCGTTCACGCAGGAGTATTTTTTTCATTTCATTTTTTTTTCATTTATTTACCTTAAAGGCCCCTTTCGGGGTATTACATAAGGGGTGGGGTAATCAAAAATTGGTACATTTTTTCACGATGACATATGAAGTTCAATGGCGGGCATTCTTGCATCTCTTCCCGATCGAAGTCTGCGATCGCGCTGAGAGACAACGAGCATTGGATTGGGTGCCCGAAGTCAGGTCACGAGCATTTGAGCGAATTTTTAAGAACGACCACTAGTGCCCAGATGTAGCGTGTGTTGTCCTGTCTATAAAGTTATTGCTATATCCATTGCACGATCTTCTTTCTTTAATTACTTTTTCCGAGATCATACACATTCGAATTAGTGCTTAAGGTCAAGGAGTGGCCAGAAGTTTTCAGGGCCCGTATTATGCCCATATTTATAATGCAATCCGTGTTTGCGGACCCGCCCATTTGCCTCGGTGCGAAACCGCGATCATACCACTGCTAACACAAAATGGAGGCAGGTAATTACCGTCCCTGCTACGTGTCAGTAATCTCACGGCATCGCAAACAACAGTGCGCCAAAAGCACAGCAACCATCCACGAAATGAGTTTCAGCTGGTCTCCGTTTGCGCAGGGCGTCTATTGGAAATTTAATTCAGGTCGGCGGTGTAGCAGAAGCATGTCGCACGCACCGCACTCTCGTTTCTGCAGTGCAGTCAGCGCGCACTCGAGGCAGGCAACCGTGGCCCAGCGGAAATGGCTCGAGCAACTTCCTCCTCCCAAACTTGCCTTTAGTAAAAAACATTGCATGGAGGGAAAGCAGGCGCTACCGCCTATCCACCGCGGGAATGCTGGCAAGACGACGTCTCGGAGTCTGCCTGTGAATCGGCAGTTTCGCCGCCGTGCTCTGCTCTGGACGCAGATGAAATCTTTTTAATAGCGCGTTTTTCAGTTTTTCAACCCAAATATTAGGCTAGCGTGAAAACTTTTCTTGCCATATTGTTACGGCTGATCAATTTATGCTCCACAATAGAGGAGCCAAATCCTGCCCGCATTCTCCATTCTAGTGTACTAGATTAGACCTAATCTAGAACACTATAATCTCTATGGTGGATGGGAGTTTTCCCTGTTGGGACGTGCCCCCTTCAGGGTTGCCAGGTTGGGATAGCCCAATTGGGCTACTTTTTGTCCGAGCTGGCGTCAAACTTTTCTTTCGGCTATGTGGCTATTTTTGGGCTATGTTCTGTTTTTTGGGCGACAGCCTTTCTCGGCTTTGCGCCAGCGATCGAGGCATCTGCGGAGTGGCTATTTTCTCTGCTGAAGCGCTGCTAGCTGATAACAAACTTAACGCGAAATAATGTGTGGGCCTCGGAACAGACGGGGCAAGTGTTCCATGCGGCCAGCCCTACAGCCTTTACACAAAAAGAATAAGTGAGAAAATGCGTCACCCTGAAGTGTGTGTGCCATTCGCTAGAGCTAGCTTGTAATGTGGCGATCGATGTGCTACCTACCCACATTGTACATAATGTATTAGAATTGTTGTACGCGAAACTTTCAAATGGATCACGTATTCTCCAAGAAAGGCAGCAAGAGTACAGGATTCGTGCGAGGCCATCACCTCGGACGATGTCACTGATAATTATTCGGGGCATAGCTCGAGGCGATGGCTCAGCATTGCATCTGCCTTGCGATGAATAAGTAGGCTGCACTGGAAGCCCACTTTGAAGCAATGAAAAGTATAGAGTGGTATTACGCAGCAAGAGTACATGTTAAGCAAAACATGACGAGCAAACACTGATGAGCAAAATTTACTATTTGTTGAATTTTTCAGCCCACTTATCGCTGAATTTGAGCAAATGAACAAGCTCCTTCAGTGCGAGGCCCCAGCCCCGGTCGGTCTAGATGAGAAATGTATTTATTTTTGGAATACTTCAATGGCAAGAGTTGTAATGTCTGCAGATATGCAGAATGACAACGCTGAATGGGAACAACACATGACATTTATGTGGAAAACAGGTATGCTGACTAAATCGGCACCGGGAACATACAGGATCTTTAAGCAGGAAATTGCCAAGGAAAATATCTGTGATAATTGTAGGGGAAGCTCTTTGTTGTTTGAGGCCAGGACGGGAGTTTTGCGGTCTATAAGACATGGAGTCAGGTACCACGAGATAGACACGTGAGTTGCGTGCGGAGAGGAAGAGGAAACTGCTGAACATTTCATACTTTCCTGTAAAGGGATCCACCCTACAGTGGGAAGCAGCGGGGCTGATTTATCCAAGGCATTGGGGTTTAGGGACGGTGAATGGAAAATAGATTTTAAGCGGGTGGAAATAACCAAGCGAAGGTTATCTGATTGGTTGCTAAAATCAAGACAAGAGTAAAATTTCACAAGTCATGGCTAGGTGGCTTGAGTCACCGCCCGATTTAAAGGGTTCAGTCGTATCCGTCCGTCCGTCCGTCCGTTATTAGGAATGGCCGCCAGCTGGTATTAGGATTGGCGCCAGCATGTCTCGAGGATTTCCACCAAGACAGAATCTCTCGCCAGGTGTCTGCGGGGTGCATTTACCGCGCTCGCCCGGTCGTTGCTGCGTGGGACAAGCGGGGAGCAGGGTTCTGCGAAAATCCCTTTAAGGAGTCGCTGCCACGGGCCGCGAAGTGGTTCCGGCTGTCTTCCGATTTTCCCCGACGCCTCCACCGACCCGACTACCCCTGGCCTCACGGGCACAGCACCAGCGTGGGAACAGATCGCCACAGTGGCTTGTCTGCAGGCTTCGCCGGTCATGCCTAATGTCAGAACCACTGGTGATTATCTCCCGACGGGGCTTCTTCCGACTCGGTTTCTTCGAAGTTCACCGACCGGCGGAGAGCGGGCCGACCACCTGACGTCGCCTGCCAGCCTGACGGGGTCCTGGCCGCACACCCCTCTCCCTCGGGCTCAACTTATGCCAGGGGCGTGTCCATGTGTGCGGAGGTGTCTGTGTGTGATAGTGAAAGTTTTTTCCACACCCACCACGGCGTGGGCGTCCCCTACCTGGGGAATCTAGGGAAGACGCAGTGTATAAAACTGGACTGCAGATGCAGTTGAAGCAGCTCACTTCAGAACTCAGAAGCTTGTAAATATGTAAAATAAACCAAGTCTTCTTCCTCCACTAACGAATCCTTCACTCAGCGGCACTCCTGTCCTGGACGGAGCGGGCGTCATCTTGACCGAGGTTGTGTCGAGAAGCGATCCCGATCCCCACCTTCAACACCGTCCGTCCGTCCAATCCATCCATGGGAGTTCTTTATCTCGGAAGCCTCGACACGGCTTATTTCTGACAATCGTTTTCTGTTGGATAAGTGGCGCAATTTTATGCGTGCATTAAAAGTGCGCTGAAGAGGCCTCCTGCGAAACTAAAGGTCCTGAGCGAATGGCGCCTTCCCAAAGCAAAAATTGCAAAGTACTGCTTCGATTTTGTCCGTCGCTAATTCGCTGCTTTTGTAGCTACAAGTTCAATTTGTGCAATAAAGTCAGCGTCGCGCCTACACCAAACGAAAGTCCGCTGTCTGGCAGAGGATACCCGGTTGAAGTGAAGTCTGGGGAAGCGTGGGAAATTCATAACATGTTGCCGGCAAGCCGACGTACGCCCACTGATGTCCGAGCTGGCACTCTTTTGTTAACTACCCTTATCGGACGCCGTCGTCGAGTGAGTGCTCAGCTAGTTTGGCCTGGCCTGGAATGCAGGAAGCGGCTACAAGGATTTTAAACCGGCGAAGAATTTTTGTCCTGTTTGAGCTCTAACATTTTTTATAGACCATGCAGTCCTACTTCGAGGTCTGCTCATGATGCCTGAGACTCTTCTCTAGCCTACTTTTGTGTTAGCCGTGTTGCAAAAGGGTTGCAAGCCCCAAGGGTAGCGTTGGCCTGGCGGCCTGGGGCAAAGCTGGAAACATTCGAAGGTCCCGGCAAAGGATGAGTCGACTGGCAACAGAACAACTTGTTTATTCTGGCATCGCAAAAGAGCAGCCGGTCAGGGCGACCACGTTACTCGAAGGAAGAAATCGAAGTCTCTCTCAGGCGTCCGGGGCAGCGGCTTTTATACCCTCGGAGTCGAGGGCAAGAAGGAACGGCTTGGGATGAGTCGCCCGATACGGCGACGCTCGTTCATGTTCAGACGTGACGTGCGCGTCCGCCGGGCCGGCGCCGGTCAGACCTCGCCTCCCAGTTGGGGAGCTCCTCTCCCCGGCTGCCGCGCTTTGACAAGCGTGGGCACCAACATGCACACACACACACGCACACACGACGACACGTGGCGTTGAAACCTGCCTGGACGCGCTTGGCGGGAGGCGTTGCGGCAGCGATGAACGGGTCAAAATGACCGCCACTTTGAACGAAGCCCCGGCGTCCGTTGCATCCGCGCCGGCTATACCGCGCGTCGTAGGCGAAACGTAACAGACCGCCCCTCCGGGAGAAGGAGATCCCGATGGTCAGGGGACTGCATCCGCTGTCCGGAGGGATGTCGCTCGATGATGCTCGTAATCGAAACCGATCGTCCCTCGACGTTGCTTGAGCGCAGCGCACAGAGAAGGCCTCGTTCTCAGGTTCAGGATCACACAGGACACTGCAAAGTGACTTCGGGAGAGTTGCCATTTTTGTGCTCGTTCCCAGCAAGCGTTAGAACTACGCCGAAACGCAACCGCTCAGTCAGCAAGCACGAGACAACCCTCACTAAGCTCTGCCAGGCTCTTTCCCCTTTTATACTACTGCCTAGTTCCTTACAGTAGTGAAGCAGCACTCAGAACGCGTCCACAAATTGGAAAATTGCACAAGAAAGCACATCATCACTTTGAAACACTAAACAAAAGCAATATGTTAAAAATCCTGCCTCAGGAAGAAAACATCAGTAACAAACAACTTTGAGGCGGATTCCTACGTTAGGGGCTTCGACTTAAGCCATCGGCGTTACCGTTGAGACTCCCCTTTTTGTAACGCACCTCAAAGGAATATTGTTGCAAAGCGAGGCTCCAGCGCAGGAGGCGGCCATTTTTGGGAGAGATGGTCTGCAGCCATTGGAGAGGGCAGTGATCCGTCTCAATGATAAACCTCGAGCCGGCTAGGTAGCATGACAATTTCTGAACGGCCCACACGAGACACGCACACTCTTTCTCGGTGGCGCTGTACGCCTGCTCACGACAGGTCAGCTTACGACTAGCATACAGGACGGGGTGTTCCACTTCTCCATTGTCCCTTTGGCACAGTACAACGCCCATGCCTCGCTCACTAGCATCGCACTGAACAACGAACCCTTTTGTGTAGTCTGGCGATCGTAGCACAGGCTGGCTTGTTAGGGCGCTCTTTAGGGCGCTAAAAGCTCTTTCCTTTGTCTCGCCCCAGACGACTGTTTGGGGCTCTGTTTTTCTTAGAGCATCCGTCAGGGGAGCCGCGATATCGGAGTACCTGGGGATGTACCTCTGATAGTAGCCGGCGACACCTAAGAACGACCGAATATCGGTCTTCGTGCGCGGTTGCGGGAAGTCTCGCACAGCAGCCACCTTTATTTCAGAGGGGCGGCGCCGACCCTGTCCAATCACGTGACCGAGGTTGACAACCTCGGCCTGTGCTAATTGGCACTTGGGAGCCTTGACTGTCAAGCCCGCTTCGCGCAGCCGGGTTAGCACTGCCCGCAAGTGTGCCATATGCTCAGACCAGGATGCGGAGAATATCGCTACGTCGTCTAAATACGGTAAAGCGAATTCTTCCTGTCCCCGCAACACTTTGTCCATGAGGCTTGAAAAGCAGTATGGCGCGTTCTTCAAACCAAAACTCAAAACTTTAGGACGGAATGTTCCCATTGGTGAAATGAACGCCGCATACCTACTAGTCTCTTCTGTAAGTGGAACCTGCCAATAACCCCTGACAAGATCTAGGGTGGAAATAAACTGAGCGCTACTAACTTTCTCAAGGCGCTCCTCGATGTTAGGGATCGGATAAATTTGATCCTTAGTGATGGAATTAAGCCTGCGGTAGTCGACGCAAGGACGAGGTTCCTTGCCCGGTACCTCAACTAAAATCTAAGGGGAGGTATAATCACTCTCACCCGCCTCAATAACACCGAGCTGTAGCATTTTCTTTACCTCAGCCTCCATAATATCGCGCTGGCGGGGTGACACCCGGTACGCCTTGGATCGTACTGGCTCTGGGGAGGTAGGTTCTATATCATGAGTAAGGACAGAAGTCCTACCAGGCCTCTCAGAGAACTGACCTTGAAACTCTTGTAAGAGTTGGTGTAGTTCGGTTTTCTGCTCAGCCGACAGCGGTGCTTTAATTATTAAGTCACTAATGACCTGATCAGTGTCTTCCCTGTTCGTCACTGAGCCTAGTCCCGGAATCTCGACCGGAAGCTCTTCTAACTTTCCCTTGTCGGGCATTTCCTCTCCAGTACCTGGTGCCTTCAACGCTACAGGCTCAATTTTATCCAGTTCTGACGTGCTCGGAATATCAGCTTGCTGCGCCTCCGACCCTTTTTAATTGTTCGACAACGTCGGCCCCGCAACTACCGCCTTTGCAGCGAGCTCCCGAACTCTCGGTCTGGTTAAGGCCTGAACGCTAGCCTCACCAAACAAAAGCCCCTTCTCGCGCAGGAGGTGATCGGACCTGTTCGAAAATAGGTACGGGTACTGGGGGGGCAGCATAGATGACACTACGGCCTCCGTCTCAAGTGCTCCGAAAGGTCCTTCAATAAGCACTTTTGCTACGGGCAGACACACGCTATGAGCTTCCACGGCTTGCTTGATCCATGCGCACTCGCCCGTGAACATATCGGGTTCTACGTAAGAGGGGTGAACTACATCCATTGTAGCTGCGGAATCACGAAGCACTCGGCACTCTTTCCCGTTCACGAGGAAGTCTCGCATGTAAGGCTCGAGAAGCTTCATGTTCTCGTCAGTGCTGTATAATGACAAACACACGACTTCTCTTTTTGTTTCTGGACACTGCGCTGAAAAGTGACCCGGCTTCTGGCACGTATAACACACGCGCGCTTGCCTCCTCTCGAACCGCTTTCTGCGTTCGGCTTCGGCTGCCGCCGTCTCGTTACGTTCGGTCGGACTGCTTTCACTCGCATCCGCACTACGTGTGTCCCCCCTTGCTCTCATGGGTGTGAACTTCGGCCTCTCAGACTTGGAGCCAAATTCACCCTTTTGACCGTCCTTAGCTCCGCGAGCCCGACGCGTCACAAACTCCTCGGCTAGCTCGGCAGCTTTAGCCTCTGTACTAACGTCTGGCCTATCCAAGACCCAGTACCGCACGTTCTCAGGTAACCGACTATAAAACTGTTCCAGCCCGAAACACTGCAGAATTTTCTCGTGGTCACCAAACGCTTTCTCTTCTTTGAGCCACTCCTGCATGTTTGACATAAGCCTGTAGGCAAACTCTGTATATGACTCACTTCTGCCTTTTTCATTTTCCCGAAACTTCCGACGGAACGCCTCCGCTGACAGCCTGTACTTTTTTAGCAGACTCGATTTCACTTGGTCGAAATCCTCTGCCTCCTCTCTCTTCAAGCGAGCGACTACGTCGGCCGCCTCGCCGGGTAACAGAGCAAGCGCTGTGGCCACGTTTCCCGAGAGAACCCCTGCTTCTCGCACGTTCGCTCAAAGTTAACCAGGAACAAACCAATGTCCTCTCCAAGCTTAAACGGCCGCATCAGGTCAGTCATTTTGAACGATACCCGTTCTCCTGCACCGTGTGCCTGACTTCCATTACGAGCGCGTCCCATCTCTACCTCGAGACGCTTCATTTCCAAAGCGCGCTCTTCTTTCTCTTTATCTTTTTGTTCTTTACGTTCGCGCTCGTCTTTCTCTTTTTGCTCTTTACGTTCGCGCTCCTCTTTTTGCTCCCTCTCCTAAATGGTCTCAAGGCATTCCGACAGCTCGTCATCCTCAGCCTCCAACTCAAGAATAGCCCTTAGCAGTTCTGGTTTTCTGAGTTTGAGACATCCATA
Source organism: Amblyomma americanum (assembly GCF_052857255.1). Taxonomy (NCBI): domain Eukaryota; kingdom Metazoa; phylum Arthropoda; class Arachnida; order Ixodida; family Ixodidae; genus Amblyomma; species Amblyomma americanum. Next base: position 9,994,549 of record NC_135499.1, read on the forward strand.
CCCAACTCTCTTGCAAGCTCCAGCAATTTCGGTTTGCGCAACGACTTCAAATCCATGGCTGCTCCGAATGCTGCTTTCTCTACTGCCTACTATTGTCTTGCCGCAAACTAACCCGGCAGCAACGACAACACAATACCAGCTCTGTTTCTGACACTAACAAAAGCCTGGCAAAACTCAGAAGAAGAAAGTCCCGCACTCACCAAACCTCGCAGCCAAGAATTCAGCGCAGTCGTTCCGCTGCAGGCAACCAGTCATCACACAGGGCTCGTTGCACTGCTCCCGGATGGTCGTTGTGCTGCTCAGCATACAGTTGACCGCATATCTTCGCTGCTGGCCTCCGTTGTCGCGATCTCACCGCTGGCAACCAGTTGTTGCAAATGGGTTGCAAGCCCCAAGGGTAGCGTTGGCCTGGCGGCCTGGGGCAAAGCTGGAAACATCCGAAGGTCCCGGCAAAGGATGAGTCGACTGGCAACAGAACAACTTGTTTATTCTGGCATCGCAAAAGAGCAGCCGGTCAGGGCGACCACGTTACTCGAAGGAAGAAATCGAAGTCTCTCTCAGGCGTCCGGGGCAGCGGCTTTTATACCCTCGGAGTCGAGGGCAAGAAGGAACGGCTTGGGATGAGTCGCCCGATACGGCGACGCTCGTTCATGTTCAGACGTGACGTGCGCGTCCGCCGGGCCGGCGCCGGTCAGACCTCCTCGCCTCCCAGTTGGGGAGCTCCTCTCCCCGGCTGCCGCGCTTTGACAAGCGTGGGCACCAACATGCACACACACACACGCACACACGACGACACGTGGCGTTGAAACCTGCCTGGACGCGCTTGGCGGGAGGCGTTGCGGCAGCGATGAACGGGTCAAAATGACCGCCACTTTGAACGAAGCCCCGGCGTCCGTTGCATCCGCGCCGGCTATACCGCGCGTCGTAGGCGAAACGTAACAGCCGCCATCTGCACTAGATTTCGTGTTGCAATGTATTGTAGTGTTTCATTTATTTTGTTGTGTTCAGTGAAATTGTCGTGAGCTTTAACTATAGTAGGTTGCAACTTAAAAACAAAGCAGCAGTTAACACTGGGCCACAGTCCGTGGCGTACTGTATTACTCAGCCATTCACAAAAGTAAACGGAATCAGCTTTTTAATGCCTAATTTTATGAAACAAGCCAGGTATCAAAATTCTAGAGCTCATAACATTTTCCTACGATTAACTTTTTGTTTAGGTCACAAGTAAAGTTTTAACAACGGACTACTTTTTGTCGCGGATGAATTCTATGCGGCTGTCCTCTATGTGGCCGTAGCTTCACTGCAGACTAAAGTTGTATCCGACTGTATACTGTATGGCTGAATGCACACCATTGCTCAGCGAGTTCATAGTGCGAGGCTATTTGTGTGTTCTTTTTGTGATTTTTTATTGTTTGAAAAAAAAAACGCCGTTTGTGATGTAGTATAGCTAACTAGAATATTGGAGACCGCATGTGCCTAATCACGTGGCGGAAAGAAAATTCAGGAGAGGCCCTCGCTATCCGAGCTGCATGTCAAAAAGTGTGCCAGATGTCATGTGTTTTCGCAAAGACTACTGGCAGTCTTTGGCCGATGGCCCAGCCAATAGTAACGCTGGGCGCAGCGGCATCGTCTGCTGCACTCTCTGCTGCGCATGCGCTAGCGCGCTGAGACGGCGGTCAAGTAGGGGGGGGGGGGGGAGCCGGCTTCAAAATATGCGACGTAACGGTATAGTGCCTAGTATATACTGGCTAGTGTGCTCAGCGCGAGCGGCGCGGTGGCACCAGAAGTGATGCCTGTCGGCGGCGGCCGCATAGCGGCGCTGTGGTGCGGGAGGGTGTAGGGTGAGCGCGCGCAGCGGGTCGAGACGGTCTCGCGCCGCGCTGCTCAGAGTTGGAAAGTGTGCTGCGCGTTGCTTCGGCTCCCGTTTAATACTTTGTTTTACATCTATTTCAGGTGCTTAGGAATAATGTAACGTTTTAGCCTGCTTCGTACAGATTTCCGCAGCTTGAAAGCTCAGTACGGGAACCACACGCCAACCAAATAAACGCACATGCGAGCGCAAACGGTTGGTGGAATCCAAACTAAAGAAAACACAAATTTAACAAAACACAGATTTGGTTTAATGAAGCGAATACAGCATTTTTAATCAAAGGGGCCAGTGAGAGTGGAGGGTAATGCTTTTTAGCGAACACAAGCTACGAAAAACGTGTATTCAATTGCAGTGGCGCAGCTTTAGAAGCTTTAGTCGCTCTCGCTGTCCGTCTCGCTCCTTGTTAAGACCCTTGACAAATAATCCAAATCTCAATAGAACATAGAACTTTAGTACAGCTGCCAGTGTTCGCTTCTGATGCTCGGGGCAACCAAGAGTTGGAAACGTTAGGGAATGTAAAAGGCTGGCATGCTCAGGTAAGCTTTCCATGTGCAACTTGTTCTTGCTCAAAAATGATGTAAAGCTATCTTCCATGAGCTTTACAACACTCGATAAGGCTTGACTTAATTCAATTCATTTTCTATGTATACATGGTGAGGGTAGAGGGAAAAAAGCCAGAAATTGTACGTAGCTTGACATGCCCCTCGGCCCCTACTATGCAGGGCAGCAGGCAACATACATACACATAAATCATTAGAAAAGACAACGAGGAAATGAAGCGTACACAAAAATGGTAAAAAAAGCAACAGAAAAATATACTTCAGAGAAAAACATGTCATTGCTTATTCAAATCAGGTCAACAGTTTATGGAACGAAAGAGATAAGGAAGTAGTGAAAGCATGGTGAAATCTAAAAAGTAACACATGCATCCTGTATATTTTTGCGGCATGCTCGTGATACATCAATTTTTGCAGCATGAAACTTATTTAAAAGACGGGGCAGCGTATTTGCTAGGCTATATGTACCATATATTGTGCGGAATGCTGGAATATACCACAGTTCGCTGTGTCTGCTAGGGTAAACTTGTACATTTAGCGAAAGGTGTGCCGTGTCACGCAAGTAATTCACATTTTGTCTTAGATCCTTATATCTTTCAGCCAGCCTAGCATTATACATTTCAGATACTTTTACGGCATTGAACTGGCGGAATAAGTCGCATGTCTTTATATCTGAACCGACGTTGAGTATTGCACGTAGAGCTTTCTTCTGTAAATGAGCACGCCTTTGTCAAAGTAGCTAGTGAAATATGTATCCGCATTTGCGCTTGCTGCAGCATTGCTTATGCAAAGGTGAGCAGCACACCTGGAGCAAGCTGTTTTTGCAGTAATTGTTCTCGCCACCTAGCCCGCTACATAGTAAAGTAGAGCACTGTTGCTTTTATTTTCTGTGCATCCTGTACGGTCACTTTCTGCAGCCAGAGTGTCAATTACGTCCTCGGCCTCATCGACCCTTCCTCGGTCCATTAAGCTGTCCATAGAATCTAAAACATTCTTAGCAGATGTCTATACTGGTGTCGCTTGGATTCAGCAGTGCTTGGACATCCTGGGAGCAGTTGCCTCCTCGTGGAGACTTGGCAAGGTTGTAAAATGCCATCAAATTGACAGTCACCAGGAACTGCGAGGCAGTTGGGTGATCGTTACCTCCCGACGATTATGTAATGATCCCAAAGAGGTTTTGTAATTTGTCTTGGCTTAAACGGGATGTTAATATATACTTGAAACCCACATTGGTGCAAGCCTAGAGTGCTCGTTATTGTCACTCTTAACCCAGAAGCTGTACTTTCCGATAGAAAACTACCTCCAGCTGGTTTAGCATGTTCTTCCCACTTGTCCCGATATCCTAAAAAGTCTTCCAAGAAACGCATCTACGGGCTGCCTAGCTTAAGTGCACGGTTGGTTACTCTGGAGGTCATTACTCGTATCAAACGATTGATTAGCTTGACAGTCTTCTGTTGGTTGCACCCGAGTGTATATAGTCTCCACATGCCGGCGGTGCAGGAAAAGCCCCTTAATTACCTCATCTCCAAAAAGTTGAAATGCGAGGTCAACCTTCATCTTTTCAAAATTATTTGGTCTTATGTGCGCATCTGTTATTTTCGGCATTGTAACCACTCCGACAAAGCGGCACGAAACTCGTCCTTGCACTGCCGCTTTGCCTTTGACATCGTGCTGCGCCACTAGCATTTGTTTCGCGAACTTACGAAACTTCGCGCTTGATGACAGGGCAGCCACAAGACATGCGCAGAAGTAGGAGGGCCGCAAAACAACCACTCAAACACGTGGAAACCTCATACACGCGCCAAAATCGACGGCGACCAGTCAGCGCAGCGAGCGGAGCTGCGACTGTGGCACCCTCCCGACGAGCAGCGCCCTCTATTGACAGTAGCGGGCAGGCATCACGGAAGGAGCCACCCTCTCGCATAGTGCGGGGAACGCGCTGAGCACACTAACCAGTATATTCTAGGCACTATAGTAACGGTCTCTCCTTCTTCCAGTAATATACGTTGTGGGCCTAGTTGGTTCATACTCAGACTTCTTTTATGCGCACAGAAAGCACAGATGCGTCCTGTCTACCTTGTCTTTTTGTGTCGTCTTTCTGTGCGCATAAAAGAAGTCTGACTCCTCTTTCCTGTCAGTGGTCTCCACTAGCACAACCGGTCTCGAGAAGTGTGCGCGTTCTTTTGTAGCGCGCCGACAACGGGGGCTCGCCTATGCGAGTCGCGCTCTCTGCCGCCGCTAGGGGCGCGGTGACCCTACCGTTCGTAAAGCCCCCTCAGTGAAGCAGAGTAACGCAAAGGTTTGAACTCGCCGGCTTCCTCCTCTCCTAGTGCTCCGCAGGATAATCGAGCCTCCCATTGGCCGAGGCGCCGTGGTCACGTGTTAGCGCACGCTTTTTTGCCCCGGAGCAGACGCCGGCGCCATTGCCGGGGTAGAAGTCGCGCTTCGTTTTCTTTTTGTGCAACAGTTTTGGCGGAAAAGACAGCGCATGAAGACAGGACAGTGCAGAGACAACACAGGACGAGCGCTATAGCGCCCGTCCTGTGTTGTCTCTGCACTGTCCTGTCTTCATGCGCTGTCTTTTTCAAAAGTGATGCACCAACAAGCCCAAAGTTCCACCCTATTATGTTTTGGCGGGAAGTGTTTTTGCATCTTTGACAGCGTCTACCCGTTGCGGCGATGCCGAGCTTCTGTTGCGCGTGTGAATGCAACAACCGAGGAGGCAGTGGGAAAAGAGTTTTTGTAATTCCGTCCGGAACAAGCAAAGCGGCTCGCCGAAATGTTTCGATGCACAGCATCGGCCGGGCAAACTTCGATAATGTGCTGGATCCGCCACTTTGCGAGGTGAGTGGCCGTTCTTCAGTTGTCAGTCCTTTTTTTTTTTCGGGTGATTTGGTGCGAAACCCGAGCGACTGCAGTCTTTCTTCGCAGTATATGCTGTTTGGCATAGCTGTAGATGGACTCGTTCGCTCGCAGGCTATGAAAGCTGTGCTTCTTGCTGTCTTATGCCCACCGTGCCAGTTCTGCTAGGTTCTGCTGGTGCAGCTTTGATGTTGCGCGCATTACGCTGCGTGTCGACGTGGTTGCAGTCAGACTCGTTCGCAGGCTCGACTTGAAAGTTACGCTTCATATTGTTTGAGCCCCCATGTTTACGTTCCTCGCTTTGGAGGTCTAGCTTTAACCTTGCGCACTGCTGCAGGAATTTTTGTCGCAGTTGGACTCCTTCGCTTACGAACCCCAAACTAAAGAGGCGGTTCTCGCTGTTTGATACCCGCTGTACATCCTATATACGTCTAGCTTTGATGTTGCGCGCATTGCTTGCCGTATATGAGTCGTTACAGATGAACTCCTTCGCTCACGAATTCGATAGTAAAAGGGCGGTTCTTGCCGTTTGAGCCTACATACAGCTCGCGGTGCAGGTCTATCTTTCATGTTTGGCGCATCCCTGAACGTATTGGCTTTGTGGCAGTTGGACTGCGTCGCTCACGAACTCGATCGACGCCAAAGGGGTGGTTATCGCTGTTCATGCTGCTCGCGATTCCTAAACGAACCAACGTGTTTGCTTCAGAGAGGACTGAGTAAATTCGAGTTTCGATTTTTCATCATTTGAGTTTTTTTCTGTTGCACACTACTTAGACCGAAAGCGATTAACTGCGGCAGTCCAGGACACTGCGCGTTAGGCATGGAGATTACAAGAGGGAAAGCAATGTTCTCTTAGAAGCCATGATTGCATACGCTGACCCAAGATGATAATCACCTAAACAAGCAGCATTCGAATGACTCGTGCGGCGCGGTAGTTGCTCACGAAACAGCGTTTAAATGCCTTTTTGGTTGCTGTTAACCAACCCAAACTATTAACCCTACATCAAAATTCTTATCACAACCGTGTTACAGTGCGAAACTATAGGGCTTCCTATTCGCCTATTTACAAGCAAACATTACGTCGCTACGGTCAGTCGGATATTTTTAACGGTAGCCTGCGAGGTGTCCGAGGTATATTAACTTCGAAATAATCTTCAAGCTTTCCTGAAATAAAATAATTGAAATTCAGACGAGTAATCACCTATCACTGAATAGCACAGCCCGTTGCACGAGCGAACACGCCTTTGAGAGAATATGTTATAGGGGCATTAAAACTGCCATCCGTTCAAATAAAGCCTAGGCCGCACATCTAGTCGCATGTCGGTCCACTTCCTCTTGGCAGAGTTAAATTTTTATTAAGATTGGGCAAAAGACGCCGGTTTGAAAACACGACTGCGAGACATTCACTATAGTGCCGCGAGCTCGCTCGCTCACTCCACTTCCACCGTGTGCACCGCGATCAAAGCGATCGCAGTACGAAAAGTTCCGATAGAGCGGTGCAACGTGGGTCGGGGCAGTTATTCGGGTAAGTAATTTTGTACCTCCCGTGCCATGCGGCCGGATAAGAGGCAGAAAACGTAACAACAAATTGGAGGAGGGTGGAGATGTCGTTACATTTAGTCCATTGAGGGGCTTAGCTAAATAAATACTTAAGGCCTTGCCCTTTGTAACGGGCGGGCACCACTAGGCTGGGCACCCGTACCAAAAACAAACAAAAACAAAAACAGCCGCGCGTTCTTCCTAGCGCCATCTACTGACAGATGAAGATACTGCTGTAGCGACCCCCGTATTCACAAACTGGCCTACAGCGCAAGCGACTTCTGAAGCGCTGTGCGCTACTGCATCGATGCGAAACCTCCTGCATGGTTGTAAACAAACGAGGTGGCGCTGCAGTCGCTAGCGAGCTCGTGGTAGGCAAAAGGTCGGGGAGTGGCGTCGCGGATAGGTGTTGAGCGCGGGTTTTCAAGGCTTGTAGGCGCGTTTCCAGTTTCTGCGAATCATAGCAATGGTCGATGCTTCCAACTTATAATTTGTTGAAGTACACGAGCTCGCGTTGGCCACGTGCGGCCTATAAAGGGAAATAGTTTTCCACTGTATTGTATATATGGTTAGTAGTAAACATGTAGAAAGCGTTCCTGCCGTTTATTTATGCCCTAGGCATTGAATAAAACAAGTTTTGACACTCTGCACTAGTGTCACTGCACTAGTTTTGCACTCTGCACTAGGACAATAGTGAGGGGAAGCGCTGGCCTTGTTTCGTCGGAGCAGACATGCGCTCATCGTCTCCTGACATACGTACGTGTCGCGCTCTGCGAAAAGTGGGGACAGCGTCGTGTCCCTGATCTCCTGTCTCGCTTAGCGCTGTTTTTAGCCGCATGACCACGCACCAGCCAGGCCGACTTGTCCTCTTGTCAAGCTGGTCGATTTGGTTAAAATTTTTGATTTCTAGAATTATTTTCTTTCCTAGCCCTGAAATCTAGTTTCGTGACGAAAAATTATAGCGAAATATTGAGTACAAATTTATAAATTACGCTTTTTAGCAGTGTGGTCGTCAAAAATTGTGAGGTAATTTCTTTGATTTCAGTGCCGCATTTCTTTGACCAAAGCGAAAGCGAAGATGCCATAAACGAGGGAATAAACTTTATAGTTCGTTTTGTGACCTCTCACATTTTCTGCGACTGGATCACTCACCTTCGTAATTCGCATGAAAATAATATACATACATACATCTTTATTTTCCAGAAGACAACTGGATGGTCTCTTGGGCTAAAAGCTACACAAAAGCTTGACGAGGCCCAGGAGACCATTACAAGGCAGCAGCGTAAAGAATAGAAACATAATAGATGAATAGTACATAGGTAGACAGTAATAGGGAAATAATAAAACAGTTACTGTGACAGGTAATAATGATGTCAATCACATAAAGCTACCAGTAATGAACTGAAACCAAAATAAAACAACTGAAAAGCACATACGCGGAAACAACAAACAAAAATTAATGGATCACAACTGCACAAAACAGGAATGTAATTGTTTTTTGTTCAAGCCCACTGTGTGTCTATATTTGTTTAGTATTGTAGGGAGGTTATGGGTAAGTGACTGATATTTATAAAATGTACGAAAATGAGGAACTGCCCACGCATCAACATTTCTTGTTTGCACGCTAATATTTCGTCGCTCTAAGGATGCCAAGGACTTTAGAAGGTTAGTAACTTCAGGGGAGGAAAAGTAGATTGACTGTAATAGGCGAAATTCATACAACTTCATACAACAATTCATTCATACATAAATCGCGATCAGAAATGATGTATTCATTCCGTGACTAAGTGAGCGCCAGGAAAACGATTGGTAATATATTTTATAAACTACGGAGTTAAAGAATCTGATGTTATTTCAAAACACCATTCAATGCAGTTATCATAACTTCCCCTGTGACAAGTTAAAGCTCGCTCGAAAAGGCACCTTTTCTGTGACTCGCTCTTCGGGTGGCATTAGATCTCGGAATCGCGGTAGAGTTGGGCGCAGTCGCGACCGTGGAACGAGTGGCTTAATCGCCCTAAAAATTAACATCCTTTATCGTCCCCAGACAAAAGACGGTATAAGGCGGTAAAGCTACCATGCTAAACCTCTGGGACGCTACGAAAATCAACATGTTTTCTATTTTGCACCAGGTCAGAAGTACGAGTATTTACTTGTAAAATTATATAAAGCGCACTCAGGAAAACGGACAAGGAAGACCAAACAGCACAAGCGCTTATTCAAGAAGCACACAAAAAGAGAGAAAACAAAACAAAAGCCTTCACGCAGGTGCATCAGGCGTGTCAAGATAAGAAAACTCCTTTTGATGCAGAACCACCATGGGGTCGGCCACACACGTGTGCTGATTCTTGCGGATGTGATAGGCCTCTGAAACCTCTCTGGTTGGCTGATTAGGGTGTCGAAACAAGATTTTGGTTTGCTCAAGCAAAGGCTTGTCACCGCTGCATTGCGAACAGTGCTTAACGAGATTGGATGAAGGCGACTTTTTCAAGGACAAAAAATGCTCTTGCAGGCGCACATTAAGGCCCGTGTGACCGATATAGGTCCGGCCACAAGAGAAGGGAGGGTGATAAACCACTCCCTTTGCACATCTGACATCGTGGTTTACGGTGCACCGCTTCCTTTTATCACCTGCATGCGCCGCTGCTAGAGCGCGCAGCAACCTTCGCACAACCACTACTAACTTTTTCAGGGGCAGAGAAGAGAACATTAACACCATATCTGTCACCCACATCTTTTAGTTGATCAATATTTTTCTTTTTCTCCTCCTCTGAACCCGTAAGAAGTGACCTATTGAAACCCGACTTTTCTGAGCACCTTGCTAGAAGCTGGAAACAACACATCCTCTGGAAACCCAGCCAATCTTACTCTGTTCAATTGCTCACAGAAGCTTTCTTTCATTTCGTGATGATCTGATGATTTCGAAACGTTTTAAGTACGCACGCTAGCTTAGGTGCCACGAAATGCACAGTACTTCGCCGAGGACGGTGTGCTTCTTCGGAACAAATTCCTTAAGGCGATGTTGTGGATCCACTTTTTTCTTCGGCTAATGTCATTTTTTACTCGAGCAATCGCGAACAGCACGACGCCATTTTCACTCCGGCTTGTGCACTGAAATGCACTGCAGTCGGACATAACGCGGCACTAAAAGTTGAGTTCCAATTGTCAGCGCGTAACTCAACGGAGCTGTACCCGCAGCAGAGGCAGACGACCTGCGCATGGCGCCAACGAAAAAAGAAAACGCAAAAAAAACGATCCTTTCCCGCGCGTTGACTGGGCGACGGCTGGAGGGGCCAATCATCGTTGAGAAAAGCGCCGAGCAGACAGTCGGGCGAGGAGGATGTGTGAGAGGTCGCGGCGCGGCGGAAAATTTCACTGAAATGCGCTGCTTTCAATATCGAGCGGCTTTAACCCGTAGAGTATCTGTTACGGGTCCAATGTACATATTTTTGGAAATGTGGCGGAAGGTTTGAAGGTTGCTTCACTTCCACCACCGGTTGGCCCGGTATTGCACTGCCTCCGGGATCGGCCCTGTCTTTCTATCCCATCTTTCAACCCTCCTACTATCTGCACGTGGTAGCGATTGTGGCTCGTCTTGAGCCAGTGGGCAGGCTTGTGCACTTTCCTTTTCTTTCTTCCTGGCAACAACAGACAGACAGCAACTTTAACCGTTCGCGGGCCACTCGCACCTGTGGCGGCTGGCGGTGCGCGCCCGGTTTCGCACTTCCGAGCGCTGGTTAACGACCATCGACGCCTCGGAAAAAAAGCTCAGGAACAATACAGGCATGTACACAATGGAGATAGAACTGCAGAGGATAGTTGTTCAAATAGTACAGGCTGTTTTAAAAATTACCGACAAGTCACCCTCCCATTTCAGGAATCAAAACGATTGTAGGCCAGGATCAATGCACGATTTATACTGTGTTGAATTTTATCACTCTTCGCGCATTCTCAGTAGTGGCTAACCACATGTGATGGTTAAACAAGCTCTGGAAGTACGCACGCAAGAATATAGGTGGTGGTTCAGTCAGATCGGTAGAAACCTTGGGCTTTTAGTGAATCATATACGTATGTCACCTTTCCAAAACAGCATGTAGCGTCGATACCTTCAAATATTACCGACGGATGCCTTACAAAACACTAATTTCGCTACACCACGTATTTGGTGCAGATGATCGGCCCGTAAATAATTTCTCAAAGCGGGCCCATAGGCTGATGGTGTCAGGTCAGTGATGTCACATTCAAGTTTCAGACAAGAAAACAGGTACAGTGTAGATATTGAGGGATAAATTGGTTATACCTACTATTCGCACTCTGGTAAATTTATTTCGCACGGTTATTGCTTGTCGCGCATTCTCAATGAAAACGTACTGCAGATGCTGGTTCAAGGCGGAGTGGATGGAAGCAAGCGGTAATTGACGGATGGACACTCATCATGGCGAAATTTTAGGTTCTTCTCCAGCCGAATCACATGTACTACCTTTCTCAAAATGTATGCGGCTTCGGAAGCTATTAACAATTAATGCGCTAGGAAGCAATCGATGAATTCAAGTTGCATATGTGGCGCAGGTGAGACTGGCACGTAAAATGTATGTAGGTGTATGCTATAAACCACCAAGGATTGAATCGAACTTGAATTTACTTTCTCCTTGTATATACCGTTTGTAGTCCAATTTAAGCATATTCAGTTGAATCTGCGATTACCTAAACGCGATTATGATTGTTTCGTTTCTTTTTTGTAAATCCTGCTGACAGTGTACAGCAGCAGTCTATAATTCCGTACCTTCTCGTAATTTGTTAAACAGTGCCTTCAAATATTTCCTTACCTTCAAAATGTCCATAAATTAGTACCTTGCCGTTTTGCAATATTCAAAATTTTTGTTCGAGAATGTTGGATATGGATATTCGTGCATAATGTTAACTAAGACAATTTTGTCAAGGAAGAAAGGATGGGTGTGGGCTGTGAAACCGATTCCAGCTACGTGCGTTATTGCCTTTTTCTGTAAAACATAATTTATTGAGGTTTGTTTTTGACGTTTCCAAAACCAGATGACAGTAGGTTAATTAGTAATTTAAGTTGTAATTAAGTAGGAGTGCATTTCTAGGAGTTAAGTTTAATTTGGAGTGAAATAAACGGTCAGTTTTAAACTAAGATTGCTCAAATGCAGGGGGAAGGCGTATTTGTTTCTTCTTGAAGTCTCTTAGCCAATACATAACCTGTATGACAACAGGGCTAATTTTCTTGTTTCAGTCGTCTTCATGGTTGCATCTCGCACTGCCATGGAGCTAGCTTCAATTAGCAGTCGAACGGGCAGTGTACACCCTTTGTGAATAGTGACCATGATCTGTAGCGATATGCGGCAGACTATTACTATACGGTACCAATTCATATCAGCTTTGGTCATAAACAATGTCATATGCAGCTCGAATACATCAATGCGCAAGGCATGTGCAGGCTTGCGGATTGAGTACCTACTAGCCTGAATAGATTCAGAACAGTTTGCAGCGCTTCAAAAACGCGATCAGCGAGCGAAAGCGCCAGCGCGCCGCAGCATTTCACATGGCGGTGGTGAAAAACTTTATAAAGTAGAGCAAGCCTTAATTGTTACATCCTAGTGATGGGATTGCTCTTGGATGCGTGTCGTGGCCTGAAGGTGATGCTTCTCAGCGACTTCCAAAGCCCAGTCCACTAGCTGCCGTTGGGCAGCCGGGTCAGAACTGGACACCGCAGCCTCCCATCGCTCGAGGTCTGTGAGTTGCCAATCGGCTGGTGGAAGGAGCTCAGAGCAAGAATAAGGAATGTGTGCAAAATCCGCTTTCGGAGCGCCGCAGAGGGTGCATACTGGCGTGAACAGTCCCGGGTGAACCAGGGCTAAGTGGGCAGGGGAGAGGAAGGTGCGGGATTGTAGCTGTCGCCACGTCGCCTGCTGCAATTTAGTGAGAGTCTTGTGCGGTGGGGGATACGTTAGCCCTTGCTCATGGTAGTGTAGAGTGATGTCGTTATACGCGATCATTCGATCTCGAGCGTATCCCCAGGCGTCGGCGGCTCCTGCTCGGCTGACCAAACCTCAAGCTAAAGAATGAGCCGCCTCGTTACCTGGGTGGCTGGCGTGGGCCTGGACCCAGAGAAGCTGAATAGGTCGGGTAGGGGCGGGAGACCGGCTTAGAAGCCGGAAAGCGGGTTCGGAGATGCGGCCTTCCGCAAAGTTACGGACCGCGGTCTTTGAGTCGCTGAAAATGTGGGTCGCCGATGTAGTAGCGATGGCTAAGGCTACGGCTGCCTCCTCCGCTTCCGCAGGAGTGGAGGCAATGACAGTGCCTGCCGTAATAGGGGCGTACGAATTGGACACTACCGCCAGGGCAAAGGCGGAAGAGGAGGTGTAAGAGGCTGCGTCGACGTAGACGCTCCCCGGCTGTGCGTCATAGTGTTTTTGTAGGGCTGCAGCCCGAGCAGCACGACGAGCCGCGTGATGCTCGGGATGCATGTTCTCGGGGAGGGGGTGAATGGTGATGAGGTCCCGTGTGCGGTGTGGGAGGGAGAAGGTGTGGGTATAATAGCCAGGGGGGTGTAGGCCAATGGCGTCAAGAATGTGACGGCCGGCTAGGGTGGAGGAGAGCCGATCAAGTTGGGCAGATCGATGGGCCTCGGTGAGCTCGGCGAGGTGTTGTGTACGCCCATCTTAAGAAGGCGTTCATTCGACGTGTGCTGGGGGAGGTTGATGGCCGTCTTGTACGCATGACGGATGAGGCAGTTGACTTTGTTCTCCTCTACTCGGGAGAGGAAGAGATAGGGCAGGGAGTATACTACCCGGCTAAGGACGAAAGCCTGGATCAGGCGGCGGAGGTTGTGTTCCCGCATGCCTCGGTGTTTGTTAGCGATTCGTCTGAGGCGAACGATTTGTTGAACGGTAGCAGTGAGCTTGGTGATTGTGGCAGTGTTCTTGCCATTGTTCTGGAGAACCATCCCCAGGATGCGAACTTTGTCTACCTCTGGTATGCGAATGGCATCAATGGTGACATCGATGCCAGGTGGGGGATTTTTGTCCAGTCTTCCCCGAGGGGGGCGAAGGACCAGAAGTTCCGATTTGGAGGAGAGCATGCAAGGCCGACCTGATGGGCATAGGAGCTCACCACATCTGCCCCCGCTTGTAGTGTCTCTTCAATGGTGCCGACATTACCCGTGGAGGTCCACATGGTGATGTCGGCATATAAAGAGTGCGAGAGGGCGGGAATGGCTGAAAAAAAGCCTTTGCCATGGGGATGAGAGTTATATTAAATAGAAGCGGGGAGAGTACCGATCCCTGAGGGGTACCTCGGCTACCGAGGGTGAAAACGGGAGGAGAGTGAGCCAAAAGTGATTTCAGCTGTGCGGTGGCGGAGGAAGGCTGAGATGTACTGATGGGTACGAGTGCCGACGTGTAGGGACGACAGGGCGTCCAAGATGGCTGAATGATGTACATTGTCGAATGCCTGTTTTAGATCCAGGGCCAGGACCGCGCGCTTGCGCCTCGTGTTTCGGGGTGGAGGATGTCTTCTGAGCGCTGAAGCATGATATCTTGGGTGGAGAGGTGGGGACGGAAACCAACCATCGTTGGGGTAAGAGGAGGTTGTCGTCCATGTGTTCCTGGAGGCGACCAAGGACGACGTGCTCAAAGAGCTTGCCGATGCAAGACGTAAGGGAAATGGGACGGAGATTCCTTATCTCAAGAGGCTTTCCTGGCTTGGGGATGAAAGTTATGCGGGCATGAGTCCACTGCGAAGGGAGGGTTCCCGTTAGCCAGCAGTGATTGAACAAGTCTGCAACAGCCTCCACGGACTGGCCGTCCAGATTGCGGAGCGCCTTGTTGGTGACTCTGTCAGCGCCGGGGGCAGTCGTGGTCCGAAGTTTGTGCATGGCCGCCCGAACCTCTGCCGGAGAGATGTCCGCGTCGAGTTCCGGGTTGGGGTCTCCCGTGTACGGGGGGAGGGGGTGGGAGGGGTGGTGGTGAGATATTGATCTTTTAGGGCTTGGAGGAGTGCATCGTCTGAGAGGGGGAGCTGGTGCAAGATGCGTGTGACATGCTTGCGTTGGGTGGCCTTCGTGTGACCCGGGTCCAGGAGATATCTGAGGAGGGACCAGGCGTCTTTGATGCATAAATTGTCACTCATGCGGTCGCAGACCTGTCCCCATTGTTGATGGGCCAGGTCGCGTGCATGTGTTTCAATCTCGCGTACGAGATGAGCGATACGGCGTTTGAGGGGCCGATTGTGCTTTTGATTGAGCCAGCGCCTCTGCAGGCTGGCATGTGCTTCCCACATGAGGAGCCGGCTGTCAGCAGCCGGCGTGTCCTCAGGTTCGGGAATGGTGGAGGTAGCGCGGGCGACATCGCGGTTGAGACTGGCGGTCCATTCAGAGAGGTCCATGATGGTGTTCGGGGTTAGGCGCCGAAGTTGGCGGAATTTGTCCTAATCAACTACCTGTGTCCCTCGTCGTTTTGGCGAGGTAATGGAAGAGATATTGACCTCTGTGGAAATGATATAATGGTCGCTGCCAAAGGAGTGGGTCGTGTTGATCCATCGGCTGTCGCGAATGTGTTTGCTAATTTTGAGGTCTGGGCTGGTGTTGTGCTGAACACTCCATGGAACCAATACGGGTGGGGATCGTGGTGTCATTCAGAAGGGAGAGGCCTTCGTCCTGAATGAATGACCACAGGGAGGTGCCTTTGCGACAGTTCTTGCGGTACCCCCAACTGATGTGATTGGCGTTAAAGTCGCCCACTACCAACAGGGAGTTGTTCGAACTGATCGAGAGCATCTTGCGGAAAGCCGCAAGAAGTGGGGCAGGAGGACCTTTTGGGGGCTATAGAGACTGAGGATGAAGAGGCTAAGTGACTTGCGTGTGGGAGGGAGAAGCTCCAGCAGGAGACCGTCTATGTCGTCTACCTCTAATGGGTACTCTATCGCAGTGAGATTGCGATGTACGAGCCTGGCGACCCTGGTCTGTGGCTGGGTAGAAGGTTCGTATGTGGTGTAGTTTCGGAGTTTGACTGACGTCAGAGTTTCCTGAAGCGCAATGACCGCGGGGGCGTCGCGGCTAGAGAGGGTTTGTAAGTAAAGCTGCAGGTTATCACGCTTTGAGCGGAAACCCCTGCAGTTCCACTGCCACACCTTAATGCGTTGAGGTGTCGCAGCCATGTTGGGCAATGGCGGAGAGAGCGGAAGATGAAGGGGGTGGCGTATGACCTCTGGGAGGCGGCTCGTGAATCTTAGTTTGGAGTTGTGCGACATTGGCCTCCAGATTGCTCTGGCGAGTTTCGAGCGCCGCCACGCGGTCAAAAATGTTCTTCATCCACGTTTGAGTTTCGGAGCGGAACGTGTTTAGCGTCGTCATCATGCGTTTCTCAAAATCTTGCATGAAAGACGTCACCTGGTGTACAAGATTGTCAGTGACTGGTTGGGAGGGAGAATTGGCGTCATCGGCGGACTTTCGTTTAGCGGGGAGCCCACGTGCCGGTGAGGTGGCGCGCGAGGAGGAGGCGGAGAGGGAAGAGACGGAGGAGGAACGGGGCACGTTTGGATGTGTCGGGTTTGCACCACTGGGGGCAGTGCCATTGGGGAGTGTTCACGCCTTAAAAGGTTTTGCAGTTGCTCTTTTAGAGCACCAATTTCGCGACTCTGGGAGGACAATTGTGCTTTTAGCTCCGCGTTTTCCTTCTCGAGCGAGGAAGACTGCGGCCCCCAGCCTACCTGTTTCGAAGAGTCCTGGACCCTTTGGCCTGGAAGTGGTGGGAAGGACACGGAATGGCTGCGACTGCGACCAGTTCTTGGGCGGGAGGTGGAGCGTTGGCGGCTTCGCGACGCCCTGGGACTCTTGGGTGGCGAAGACGGTGGTGGACTCGCCGGGGGCGTTGTCCGTAGAGTGGAGACCGGCGTGGTGTTGCCGGAGCGTTCGAAGCGTACTTTGCGCTTGCGCGTCCCTGTGAAGTGCGTTCCATCACACAGGATACATTTGGGAGTGCAATCCGGCGTTTCTTTGATGGGATGAGACGCACTGCAGCGAGGACAAAGGTCGGTGCGCTCTTTCGGACACACATCAGCACGATGGCCTGCCTGGCTTGCGGCAGTTGACGCATGCTTCAACTTTCGCCTTGAAGGGATGACACGTGTAGAGGGTGCCATAGAAGACGAGCTGTCTTGGAACTTCCGTGGTGTCAATAAAGGTGACCAAGATGGACTTGGTGCGGCCTAGTTGGCGGGCGTCGGCGATCGTGAAGTGGCGGCTGGTGTTCAGCGCCACGAGGTCGGAGAAAATATCTTCTTGAGTCTGGTTATATACCGCGTTGTAGAGTATCCCTTTGGCGGCGTTGTCGGGGGCCGCGACGTCTGTCTTTATCGGATACTGTTGGTCGTGGAGCCGGAGTTCTTGAAGTTGGACATATCGTTTCATTCGGGCTTCCGAAGGCGTACTCACGGTGAACGAGTTATTGTAAGGGTTGATTCGTAGCTTGTCCTGGCTCTTCGCTTGCGCGTAGTCGATCTCTGCGCCAGTGCAGAGAAGCTGGAGAAGAGCTCCGCCGTTCACGGGCCGCAGGTCGAGACCACCGCCCGGGCGGAACACAATCTTGAGGTCTGAAGCTGGTAGACGAGGAAGTGGAGCGTGTTTCTTGATTTTCGGTGGAGTAGACGCCTTGCGGCGGTTGAGCGGGCTTGCCTGGACCTGCCCGGGAACTGGACGCTGCTAACGCGTCATTGGACGATAACGGCTTCGTGGTGGGGTAGAGCTTGTTGTGGGCCCGGACGGCGCGGGACCACCGTGGATCATTTTCGAATTCTTCTGGGGAAATCACTTCGCCATCGACGCGGTACTCCATCTGTGACGATGTAGACCCGGAGACGAACAGGGCGATGAGCAGCCGGCGGCGTTAGGCCTAACCGGTGACGGCGTTCCACGCCTGGCGCGACAGGAAAATCTTCCAAAATCGGTTTCAATGGACGAAAAGGGCCGAAAAATGGTGCGTAGAGGTGCACAACACCTTCACTGACTGTGTCCGATGGAAAGCAGGTCACTTCAGGTCGATATTCCGTCACCACGAGCAAACGTTGACGGAGCCCATGTGATGCACGTCCTCATCATCTCGCTGCCCGTTGACCCGATCGCATTTCACATGCGAGCGTCCAGTCCGCCGGCTGAGGAGCGGTAGGGTCGTAGCGCCACGATCGCGCAGGGGAGGCAGACAGGAAACACCCCCAGCGTGCCACGGCCGGTCTCGAGGGGAGCGCGCGCTTTTCTTCTCGCGCCCGCCTCGAGACCGGCCCGTGAGCGCGCAGGCCGTACAAAGCGCGCGCTGCCGCCGCCACTCGAGCCCGGCCGTGCCACCAAGTGGCTGAATGCTGTATTCCCGGTTTCCGAAGTGGGCGTAGCCACGTAGTCAAGTCACCGGAAGTTGAGCGGCATGTCCCGGGAGTTCGGTGTCTGCAGTGTATTTCAATGCAAAAAGTCGCGTCTTTCACCTATTCGTTCTCAGTTGTTCGCGTTGTTTCCGTGTAACGTCTGCTGTAACATCAAAGGAATAAGCAAGCTCGACGCGAGAAATGTGAGCATTGTATGGGGAACCCTGTAATCCGAAAAAAACAGGCAGGCAGGTCTCACCCTGCCGCGGCAAAGGGGTACGTTCATTAAACACTATCTTCTTATGTGGTTCTTGTCTTCCAAGCGTAATTAGGAGAAGTGGAATGACGATGAGGCTAGGTGTGAGGTGCGCACCAGATCGTCGGGGGATTTTTGAACGCGGTGCGTCGGACAGCGGAGCGCTGCGCGTGCCAGCCCAGCGTTGCGCGTGTGCACGTGCGAATGGCGTGTGCGAGGCGACGGCGACAAAGAGCGTGGCGAGCACGAAGAAGAACTTTATTTTCCACCGATGTAGGAGGCCCCTACTCCCCGCCCTTGGCACGCAGGCTCAAGGGGCGGGGGCCGGGACCTCCGCGACTAAAGACAGGCGAAGTTACAGTGATTCTTCGCGGCTTCCGTCGCCGGGCAGATGACTTGTTGCTCTTCGGCGGGGAACTGGCTTCGCAGCAAGGCCTCGCGGGCATCTCTACTTTTAATGTTCTTCCTGACGCCTGGGGAGTCAGGACATTGCCAGATTATATGATCAAGTGTGCCCCTTTTTTCTCCGCATATTTTACATTTATCATCAGGTCTATCTCTTCTACTTGCGTGAATAACAACCAGAATGGATTTGGGAAATTCCAGCTTTCAGCCGACGCCGAGCGACGGCCTCTCTGCTGCCTAAAGTTCGGTCCGGTGGTGGCAAAGACCTTCTTCTAATTCTATAGTGCTCGACGATTTCAGTGTAGGTTTCCGCGCGATCATCCAGTCCCCGACAGTCGGGCGGCTCCACGGCTACCCGGAAGTAGAGAGCTCGGGCTAACTGCCGCCTCGATCATTGCCTGGGACTGGTTCGTGTGTGGGGGTCCAGATTATCGTAATATTATGGTTCAATTCGGAACATGCTAAAATTTTGTTTGCCTCTTTCGAGACCCTTCCTTTGCCAAAATTCCAGACAGCCGTTTTGCTATCGCTGATTATGATGTTCGCTTTCGTTCCAACGCAAGCGAGCGCTGTTGCCACTTCCTCAGCTGTATCTATGTTTCGGCTTCTAATGGATGCGGCAGCGACTGGTACGCCACGGGCGTTGACCGCCGTGGACAGTGCCGCCCCCGATATTCCACTAGCCGCGTCTACGTACAGGCGACGTCCTCAGGTTTCTTATTTTCCATGCGCTTCGTAAGCGCTTACGCCTCTTTTTGTCGCCGTTCCTTGTTATCGGTTGGGTGCGTGTTTTTCGGAAGAGTGGGAGCGAGTATGTTTTCGCGACATTTTAGGGGAGTATCTGTTTTGTCGCTCTCTGATTGCAGCCTCACCCAACCCAGGATGGTTCTGCCCGTGCGGCTCAGTCTTTGTAACTGCGCCATATGCAGTGCCAATTGAGCCCAATTATTAAGAACCCCCATTTCGAAGAGGCGGTCCGTTGAGGTCGTAATGGGAAGCCCCAGTGCCCTCTTTACGCATCGCCTGATAAATGCGTCTATTCTGTTTTTTTTTTTCATCTGTCCTAATGTCCAAATATGGAGTGGCATAACATATACGGCTGGTAATGTAGGCCTGCATCAGTTTCAGGAGGCTACACTCTTTTGGGCCCCGGCCATTGAGCGCGACTCTTCTGAATATCCCAGTTACCTGTGCGGTGTAATTGTCTAGCTTCTTACTTGTGTCATATCCGTCGGCTTGTAGAAAAAACCCTAGGATTCTATCTGTTCGACCTTTGGCACCGTTTGTCCGTCTACTGTGATGCTGAGATTTCTTTCGCGCTTGCACCTGAACGCTTTTGGATTGTATAAAGGAGTTCAGATTTCTGCGCAGAACATGAGAAGCCCCTCTCGGCCGCATATAGGACACGAAAATGTCCGCTGCTGCCTGCAGGCGTTCCTCTGTGCTCGCGTCGCTGCCCTGGCTGGTCCAGAGATTGACGTCGTCCGCGTACATGCTGAATTTCAGATTTTCTACTTCCCTTAAGGCTCAGTAAAGCATGCTGCTGGGCTGGTTGGTTTAGCATTTTTTGAAGCTTGGAAAAAATCCACCTTGGCGCAAGTAAGTTCACACGGACAAAACAAGAGACAAGGGGACGACAGGCGCCAACTTCCAAAACGATTGTTTTGTCTGTGTGAACTTATGTGCGCCAAGGTGGATTTTTTCCAAGCTTCAAAAAATTCCTTAAAGGGACTATGCAACGAATAAAAAGTCACTTGTAAATGTTTTCAATGCTTAGAAATGATGCTAAGAAGCATTCACACAAGCATGAGTCTTCGGAAATAAGCCGGCAATTTATTAAGAACTTTTAAAAACCGTGTTCTTCAAAATTCGCGGGCCGATTGGTGTACTCGTAGTGACCGATTTTGGAACTAAAATCGTGGAACAAAGACGTCACTGTACCATGACGTCGCCAGGCCACCACACGCTCTCATTCGCTGGAGACACGGCAGCCACGACGTCACGGGCACACTTCCGGTAGCCGTGAAAATCGTCTGCTCGTGTCGCCGCGCGACCCTCTCGGGCAAGCGAGCCAGGGCATTGTCTTCGCGCATATGGTTTCAATTTTCCTCTGCCGCCTCCTTCTGTCGGGAGTTCCGGAGCCACTCGCACGGCTCTTCGTGCGCACGCATAGGGCTCGATGCCCATCGCGGCCGTAAAAGCGAGCAGTCGCACCCCGAGGTCTGGGTTTATTACTGCTAATTACCACAGATGGCAAGCAAATAAACCCGACGCGCGCCGCAATCCAGGAAGAAGTGACCGGAGAGATGCCGCCACGCCGCCGACGCTGCTGCTGGCGGGCTAGGAGCGACAACCGGAAGTTGCGAAATAAACGTCAGCGGATGACGTATCCATAGGCGGGACGCAGTCCCAGAGCTGTTTTCTTTATTTTTTTTCTGGTGCTCCTCGTGTACGAGTTGAGGGGGGAGAGGAGGAGCGTAATATTTAATTGTCTATATCTTCGCTGTTATTGATGCTAGCTCAAAAATTCTTGCACTGGGGTGACCGAATGCCTGTCTCTCGTCTGCTTTACGTAATCTCAAATAATTTATTGCATAGTCCCTTTAAGGCTGCCGGGAGGTCTCGCATGGCTACGGTGAAAAGGAAGGGGGAAAGCCCAGCGGCGTACCCCTGCTTCCCACTCGGACGGTGGGGGATTCTATGTCCTGAAATTTCATTTTGATTGTTCCGTCTGATTGAAAGTCCTTTATGTAGTCATATGTTTTCTTTCCAACCCCAATTTCTTGGAGGCCAGTGAGAATCGCCGCGTGTTTTACATTTTCGAAGGCTTTGGTCAGATCTAGGACCAATATCACCTTTGCGTCTTTGGTTCTATATTCTATGGTGTCGTGTTTTAGACGGAGCATCACGTCCTGTGTGCACAAGCCGGGCCGAAGCCCAAACATTTGGTGCGGCCACAAGTCGTTTTGCTCCATAAAGTCTAGTTTGGATTACGCGTTCCATTAGCTTCCCTATACATGAGGCTAAGGTCTTCCAGTTTCGGGGGGCTTGGGGATAAGGACCATATTTGCCGCTTTACGCTGTTGCGGGAGGCAGCCTTTGTCCCTGCGTATACTTTGTGAGAGCTCTTGTAGATTCGTCGTCTGTTTCTCAGGATTTTGTTGGTAATCCCTTCCGGTCCCGGAGTCGATTTGGTTTTTAGATTTAGTATTTCGGCGCGGACCTCTGTTTCCGAGATCGGTGCGTCTAGGACCTCATTTGGAGGACCCTCGAAGCCCGGGAGGGCTGAGGTCTGCGTGTTGCCAATGTAAAAGGTCCACTAACTTTGCCATGAGTTCTGTGTGTGTCCCTTCGAACACATGTCTGGCCTTCGCTTGTCTGATTCCTGCTTGGGTTTTCGAATTATCTGGATCTAGCAGGTGTCTATGTAGATTCCACGTCTTGGAGAGACTCATGCTACCCTCCATTTCGTCGCATCTGCTGCACCAATTCTGTTCACAAAGCTTGATTGCGTAGTCCTCAATCACTTTGTTATGCCTATCTATCCTACGTCGGAGGTTTCTATTCCATCTTTGCGAGCACAGCTTTATCGGCGTGTTTCTTTAGCGCCTCTGCCCATTCGTCTATGTTTCGGACCTGTTCTCCTCTTTCATTTTCCTCTCTAATTTTCCTAAATTTGTCTCATTCAGTGATTTTGGGTTTCTTTAGGCCGAGAGTTAGCGCTAAGACGAAGTGATCACTGCCAAAGTTGACTTCTGTGTTTTTCCAGTTAATTTCTCTTCCGTTCTTGCTATGGGTGAGGTCGGGGCTGGTGACTGTACAGACGCTATTTCCCACTTTGGATGGACAGCAAGGGTCCGTTTGTAGAGTAAGACCTAGTTCCTGTAGTCCTCCCATAATCGCCTTCCCTTTGGATCCTGGCTGTTGTAGCCCCATTCCTGGTGGGCTGCGTTAAAATCTCCAACTATCACCAGGGGGTTAGTCCCTGCTGCCTTTATGGCTTTGCGGAAGAATCTGTGAAAAAACGGATCTTTTTCTGCTGGGGGGTGCTGTATAAATTCAAGAGGAAAATACTGGGTTCTTCCTTGCGAACGGTGAGTATTTTGACTAAAACGGCCTCGATGTCGCGGCAGTTTATTTCGTGTTCGATTGCCGCAATGTTTCTTTTAATTAGTGTAGTAGCTCGGGATTTTTCTCCTCGGTCATTGTGAAATCCCTGATATCCCGTCAGTTTATTCATGCCCTTTCTCGTTTCTTGGAGGGCTATGGCTAGAGGTTTTTCATTACTCTGCTCTCCGTGCGGCTGCCCGAGCGCTCGCTTGCGTTGGAAGCCGCGCCAGTTCCACTGACACACTGTTGAATGTTTCTTTTGAACGGGTCTATCCATGATGTTTAGGCATTGCGTCTTCCAATCTTGTTATCATTTCGCCAAAGGCGTTCTGTTGTACTTGCATTTGGGCTGGTAGCTGATTAACCGCACCCATCAGCTGGGTGAGGAGGGTCTCGATTTTATCAAATCGCGCCTCATACTTGGCGTCTAATCTCCTTTCTAGTGCCGCCAACGAATCCGTCCCCCCCCCCCCCCTTGCGTTTCTGCGCGGGGGGGGGCTAACTCGTCCAGAGATAATTTTCTCCTTATCTTCCATCGGCTTAGGCTGCGCGACCGCAGCCGGCAGTGCTGCGGGTAGAGGTGTCTGTTTTTTGTTTGTCTTTAAGGTATACCTGCTTCCTGGAGGGAGGGAAATTCTCGACGTTTTTAGAGTTTGAAGTTGGCGAGTTAGCGTGCGGATCGCTTCCTTAAGTTCTCTGTTTTCTTTCTCCAAATGATCTAATCTTTTATCTTATTTTCTGCCTGGGATGCCTCTCTAGCGAAGCTTACTGCCTTATGGTCGCCGCTCGGGCTGCGTCTTCGCACGGGTGGGCCCCATGGGTTCTTGGGGTGGTGCCGTATCGGGAGCTGGGAGAGTCCGACCAGGACTCCGAGCTGGAACGCCCTCTGCTCCTGGAGCTGGAACGCCCTCTGCTCCTGGAGCCGGAGCGTCCTCGGGTCCCGGAGCTCGAACGGCCTCTCCTGGTGGATGCTACCTCAAGCCTCGGGAAGTCTCCGTTCCTGGCTTCGTAGCCTTTGCTGCTCGAACTCGTAGCTTTGCGTTGGTCTTGGGAATCACCTCTGGTTCTAGGACGTCCCTCTTTTTCGTTTCGCCTTGAATCAGCTGATCGTAGCTGTTCTAGTTTTTTCTCCCACAACCTCTCCTTGGTGATGTATGTAGTCCTGCACATCTCTCGGCATTTCTTGTCGCCGAGAGGGTGGTCTTTCCCACATAGCTGCCACTTCGGGTCGCATGAGTGACCTTTTTTTGGGTTTTCCATTCCGCATCCGCGGCACTTGACCTTCTTTGGATCTGGACAGACGTCCTCTCCCCGGCGGCCGCACGCGTGGCACACCCCGTATTTTTTCTTGCATGGGACGCACCTTTGCGCAAAGGGGGATAGATATATACCTGGCACGGTACATGTTGACCTTCGAAAAGGATCAGTAGGGTTGTTGTAGAGTTCGCTCCCAGTCTGCGGACGGGGCGGTTCTCCTTTCTTGCATATATATATGCGCTCGAGGAGCTCTTCGTTGGACTAACGTAGGAGGATGTCGTGGACGACTCCCTTGCCACAATCTTCCGCCATCGCCGGGTAGGCCTTTACTTCTATCTGCTCTTCACCTCAGAGCGCAGAGCTGCGTGTTTTCTTCCACGCCCTTTGCTATAGTGGTGGCGACAAGTATGGATTGCTGCTTTATGTTTGCCGAGAAAATGCCGCTCTCTTGAGTCGGACACCGGCGGCGCTGGCGATCAACTCAGCCAAATCCATCATCCCACCCAAGAGGAGGCGGTTGATTCCGCCCCGAGGGCGTATTATTATTTTGTCGGCGTCAGTCGGTATTCTTGCGGTCTGCTTCTCTACCGACTTCGGCGCTAACTTCCTTCCTATGACGGGTCTGGGTACTAGCTGTTTCTTCCCATGTCCGGTCTCAGCTCGTTTTTCCTCTTCGAGTATGCGGCCTTTCTTTTTTCTTGTGTCATTCGCCTTGTTTCATCGCTATATTTGGTCCCTCCACGGAAATTTCCATATGTTGCTCATGCTCGGACCGGACTCGCGCCGTCGGAGGTGTCTGTTCTGCTAGGCCTAACGTCAGGCCTAGCGTTTCCACTTGGTCCGTCGGAGTTTAGAGCTTCTAAGGTCTCAAAAGGGCGAAATTGGGCCTACCTCCGAGATTTCGGTATGGGCGGACGTTGTTTCCCTTCGTAGCTGATTCCAGTAGAAGGTTGGATAACCATAGGCCAACGTTGGGTTAAAGTGGCGTTGTCGACGGAGCCCATCGAACGCACGTCCGCTCTCCTGGCAGTCCAGGCCGGAAGTGTCGCGAGCGCTAGGAGCGGAGAGCGGACGTGTCAGAAAAGCGAGGTGTGAAGGGAGACAGCGAAGCGGAAGTGGGGTCATTCAAGCGTGGAGGTGGCAGCCTATGGACTGCCGAGAGGCTTTCTTGGATAGCCTGCATCAGCCTACGGCGTTTCCGGACGACGTCGACGCGTCCTGACTGCACTTTATCTGCTGCTGCCAAGTTCTTGGGGTTGCTGACGGGAGTCCACCGGCGTCTACCTGTGGTCCTCTCCGCTCCTACTACCACCTGGCTCCCTTCCGCCGCTTCCTTCGACGCAACGCCAGCGACGCGTCGCACTACATCCACCCGCGTCCGCCCTGCCTGCTAGGCATCCCCGCTTCACCTGGGACACTCAGTACGTGATGGACTCTCCTTTATTATGTAGGGCTGTACGCGTTTTGAGTGTGCATTTCTTTGTGTTTTCGTTTCTTATTGGTTCTTGAAAATTGGTTTTTGGGGAAAGGAAATGGCGCAGTATCTGTCTCGCATATCGGCGGTCACCTGAACCGCGCCATAATGGAAGGGATAATGGAGGGACTGAAAGAAGAAAGGAAGAGGTGCCGCTGTGGAGAGCTCCGGAATAATTTCGACCACCTGGGTACAGTGAACTAGAACACTATCGTATTCTAGTTCACTATACACCTGGGGTTCTTGAACGTGCACTGACATCGCACAGCACACGGGCGCCTTAGCGTTTCGCCTCCATCGAAACGCAGCCGCCACGGTCGAGTTCGAACCCGGGAAATCCTGATCAGTAGTTTCAGTTTCGAGTCGATGGCGGACGATGTCTCTTTTCATCGATCGCAGGTGATGTTTATCACTTTAGGGTGTCATTTACCTTCCAGACGTGTTTTAACCGAACTCTATAGGGCAGCCACGTTTCAGCTGCACAGCACGAGAGAAACGACTGACGGGAAAGACGAATGCAGCAGCGTGCGTGACAAGCGCTGTTAGAAGTCAACTGCACAAAGCATCACGAATAAAAGCCCATTCAGGCATGATTTGCGACAGTACGAAAGAGTACTTGATACGCTCCGTCGAAAAAGCAGTAGCATATGCATTTTGGACGCGCTAATGTGAACCAGCAGAACACCGACGGGGCCACACCTCACCAGATTGTGGCCTCGCCCTCGCTCACTCCGGTTCGGTCTAAACATAATTCGGTAAAATGGCCGCTGCAAAGTCGGGTGCCTAATGAAGGTTTCCACCTATTCTTTCTTAAATTTATCCCCCATTGATGGTATAACTTGGGCTAAGAGCGCGACAACGTGCATCACAACAAAGAGCAGAGTTGGCGACGCTAGCGCAACGGGACGACACAGCTAGAGCTGAGCAGACGAGGCCCCTTACGCACTGTGTGTAGCGACGTCCTGTCGTCTGCTAGTGTCGTCCTATTGCGATGCAATGGACCCTTATTTCTGAAACGTCTTTGCCGAGGACTTTGCTGGTCTCCTCGTGTAGTTGACGGCGTAAGAGGTAGACATAGTCGTGGAAAAGGACGAGAACAGAAAAAAAGACGAAATGCTGAGTGGGTGAAAAACCGTGCTGAGGTCCAATTTCGTGCACTGCCAAACGCAAAGGCGCCCGTGTGCTGTGCGATGTCAGTGCACGTTAAAGATCCCCGGGTGGTCGAAATTATTCCGGAGCCCTCCACTAGGGCACCTCTTTCTTCCTTTCTTCTTTTAGTCCCTCCTTTATTGCTTTCCTTACTGCGCGTTTCAGGTGTCCGCCGATATGTGAGACAGATACTGCGCCAGGTCTCTTCCCCAAAAACCAATTTTCATTTTCCAAAGCTGACTTCCGGGACAAGGCTGCTTATTTCCGGTGGCTTCACTTCGGGCGCACGAGGCGCTATCCAGTCCCCTAGTGGAGATCAGTGCTCCATGGCTAATCATGAATTCGCTTGCATGACAGCTTTGCTCCAGTCCTAATAATAATACGAAGATATACTTGCGCACAATAATTGATATGGCTAAGGAGTAACCTTACAAAAAACAAAGCTTTTCGGCGACTTCTGGGCTACCTAAAATTTTCGCTTTTGGCTACATTTGGGGGGCTACTATGGAGGCATATGGTTAGAGCCGTCTGGCAACCATCGCGGCGTTTCTATGGCCAGCCAAGCTTATAAAGTTACAGCCAAGTGTAGAATGAACGAGAAAAAAGAGTATGTCTGAAACGCCTGTGTATCGAAATTGAGGCAAAAAAAAAAGGTCATTTCCGCTTGGAGCGCTGCGAACGTTATCCTTCCCTAGGTGCCTTTTTAGGTGCGGCGCATCCCGCGCGCTGCGTAGCGTAGTGGTTACTGAACTCGCTTCACACGCCGAAGACTAGGGTTTGATTGCCGCTAGGTGAAGAGCTAGTTTTTATTTTACCCTAAATCACATTTTTTTCATTGCAAACAGGCCGTGCTAGCTAAAAAGAGCCAACCGAAAGTGAAGTTTGTGCAGCGCCGCCTCGCTGCTGCCGTGAACTTCATTTACACTCCCAAGCTGCCCTGTGTTGGGCAATGTGAATTTCATTCGTTATTATTCATTCATTGATTACGACATTGCGACTTGGACCTACGGAGGGTCTATTGGGAGGATGCAGAAAGGACCACAGTGTGCGGCGGATACCGTGCAATAATACGCTAATAGCTGTGGACTGCAGTGCGCACCCAACAAATCAGTTACTAATATTTAGGAAGAAAGGAGGCTCTGATCCTGTTATAGTATTTGTGCGAGGAGCGCAAACTCAGGAGGTGCGACTTGCGAAAATCTTAGGTCTGTTATTAGCGGAACTGATTAGGCGACTTCAGGCTACAGCTGAGCGAGTAGAGTATCGAGCTACAAGCATGGACTTTTATTGTGAGCAGCATAGCTTACACTGCACCTTATCTGAAATGGAAGGAAAGTGAGAAGAACAAGCTGGTCGTCATAATGCGCAAAGTATATAAAAGAGCACTTGGTCTCCCGGTCAACACAGGAACAGGAAGATTACGGCACATGGGCATTCACAATACTGTATCTGAAATTACTGAAGGCCATTCGATATCGCAGAGGATACGGCTGTCAGGAAGCAGGACAGGAAGGGACGTACTGATAGACTAGGGCTTCCGTGCATTTGGTCTACAGAGGACAGAGAGGACTTGGGAGATAAGCTTAGAAGCAAGATCGAGGTGCAGTCCATTCCGAGAAATATGCACCCTGAATATCATAAGAAGGAATAGTCATTTATGGACTCCAGGACAACCTGGGATGTTGGAAACGAAAGCGCTCACGCCGCTGCCCGCGCGCTATTACCCCGGGTCCCCCAGCATTCGGAGGAAAATAATTATCCTGAACCACTATCAAGCTACTCCAACATTTGAGATTAACGAGGAAAGTATCGCCGAACCACACAAAAATCTAAGCAGGGAGCAAGGGGTCATTTTAAGGAAATTGCAGTCGAATGCTTATATAAATTCTGCCAAATTCAGCTATACGTTTCCAAATTCGTATGATCCGCACTGCGCCTTCTGCGAGAAGTGGCTGGCTTTTACCATATGGTATAGGCATGCCAGAAGAACCCAGGTATACCAAGATTCAATAACCCAACAACTGAGGACTGGAAGGAAGGCGACGCTGTCCAGCTCACATTCGGCGGGAACCGGGAAAGAGCGGCGGCAAAAGCCAGTGGGCTCCTGGAATGAGGGCCCACCCAAACATTCTATCCGTTAAACGTTTTTCTATCTTCCCGCATAACGTCCTGAATTTCCGTGCCACGCAGCGCCAATTTTGAATGCGCGCTTAGAGCACACCCGCCGATACTCTCCAAAGCTCCGATATGTGCTTTTAGCATATGAGTAAGACAAACGTCCTTCAAACAGTGCTGGGAATTGTTTCGTTCAGCTTGACGTCTGCGAGCTGCAGTGTGTGCGTCACGCAGACGTGCACTGTGTGGGGACCTGCCCTGCAGCCCCCTGAGTTTGCTTTCCCGCGAGGCACCGTGCAGCGGCGGTCTCACCTCGAGGCTGAGCGGATTCCCTTGTCAGTTACATTAACTGGCAAGAGAGGGCGCCAGCGTCGCTGCGCGGGAGACTGCTGAAGCCTGCCCGCGGGAGATGGGGTCTCTTCGGCCGGGATAATCGCCGCGATCGGACGCGTCGCTCGCGGCTCCGCTCTTCGCCGGCGGGGCGAAGAAGCGACGGGGAGACAGGCTCCCGTACTCGTCCCGTCCGGCCTGCGGAGTTTATATCCCTTGCCCTAGCGCGGGCGAACATTCGCTCGGAACCTTGCTGGTGAGTCGGACGCCCTCGATTCATTAGGGTACCTTGTTGCTAGCTGGCGTTATTGTTTCTGTAGCAATAAATGCCTGTTTGTGTCAGCCACTGTGTCGTTCCTTTGTTCCCCCAGAGCAAGGCCCGCCGTGGTCGGCGAGCGCTCGGTAGCGTACGCGATCACGGGGTGGGGTCCGGGCGGCTTTGAAGCGTGTCAGCCGCGATTGAGTGGGGAGAAAGTACTTATCTCCCCATGTCAACCCCACATCTGGCAGCCCAACGTGGGGCCTGCTCTTGGAACATTGGACGACTGTCGGTTCGGTTCGAGGAACGCTCTTTGTCCGGACTTGACAAGTGCTAGGCCTAGAGTGAATTTTGATCGCTAGGACCTGCGGCATGCTTTCTTGAGTGCGAGGTGTATTGCGCTGCAGCATGTTTGAACTTTTCGACATGCTCAGCACATTTTTTTTCCCTGGAGTTTCTTCGTGAGAATGACTTGGTCCGCATCGAGGGAGTTCGAGGCCTAGCGCCCGCGGAGTCGCCGAGCCCGAAGCGAGTGAGTACGGAAGCCGCGTGGGTGGTCCGAGTTTCTGTATATATTTTCTCTACTATCTCTCTTTCGACTCTGGGAGTCGCGGCTCCGGGAGCCGGGTGGCCTGGGGCCACGGGTGCCGCTACGAGCTCGCTGGTATTGCAGCTCGGCACCGGGCGCTCCGACACCGTCCGATACGGTGGGCGCCGACCGCTCAGAAGCTGCTTTGTGCAGTGAGCGGGGTAGGACCACCCCACAAAGCTGATGTCTCCTCGCGGCTGCGCGCACAAAACCCGTTTCGGGTCTTTGTTGTGGTCACGGTCATTGTCGGAGTGGTCGTTAGGCCTGAGGCTTTTCGGAGCTGCCTGCACCACATTAAAAGAGACATGACCACCGGACCGTGACGTTGAGAGGGGGCGCACTTTGCTGCCCGTCCGTTTTTTTTGTAACCTCGCACGAACTGAGCAGTCTCGTTCAACTCAAGAAAGGGCTTTGTTCACTCGAACTTTGCGTTTGCACAGGACTTGTCGGGCTAGTTGGTTGATCATAATGCAAAAAAAGACGAACTGCGCAACAAGAACACGGACGAAAGGGAGGCAGACACACACTAACGCAGTGCGTTAGTGTGTGTCTGCCTCCCTTTCGTCCGTGTTCTTGTTGCGCAGTTCGTCTTTTTTGCGTTTGCACAGCCGCCGACACGTTTTGCTAGCAAGTTAGGCATTGTGCCACGAGGCCCTTGCGGATGCCGTTTCCCCTCCCGTGACCTACATTAAAGACACGCCGAGAGTGTTTCGGCAATTTTGCAGATCCGGTGGAGCCACCCAGGCTTGCTGTCCGGTGCACATCGTCTCGCTGCCACCTGCTGCGACGGAGCGGCCTGTATCCTGTTCGCCGCATCCATCCGGGGCAGCTGTGGCGAGACCAGTCAGCAGTCACCTCCGACTGCTGCTGCCCTGGCGACTACTGCAGAATCCTGGCCTGCAGTTTTCTCACTGCCCTTCGATTCGCGGGCCTGCGGACACAGTGGTTCATGGGCCATGCGAGTTGTCTCAGCGAAGACCTTCACACCGCCTTCGGAACAGCGCGAAAGGCAGCGTGGACGCTGTCGGCGTGACCTCCGCTGCAAGACGTGCCTCAAGGACAAGACCAGGAGACTCCTCCATAGCATGTACTTTCAGGCGCGTGGGTCTATTTAAGGTTGGGGGGATGTGGGGACCTGCCCTGCAGCCCCCTGAGTTTGCTTTCCCGTTAGGCACCGTGCAGCGGCGGTCTCACCTCGAGGCTGAGCGGATTCCCTTGTCAGTTACATTAACTGGCAAGAGAGGGCGCCAGCGTCGCTGCGCGGGAGACTGCTGAAGCCTGCCCGCGGGAGATGGGGTCTCTTCGGCCGGGATAATCGCCGCGATCGGACGCGTCGCTCGCGGCTCCGCTCTTCGCCGGCGGGGCGAAGAAGCGACGGGGAGACAGGCTCCCGTACTCGTCCCGTCCGGCCTGCGGAGTTTATATCCCTTGCCCTAGCGCGGGCGAACATTCGCTCGGAACCTTGCTGGTGAGTCGGACGCCCTCGATTCATTAGCGTACCTTGTTGCTAGCTGGCGTTATTGTTTCTGTAGCAATAAATGCCTGTTTGTGTCAGCCAATGTGTCGTTCCTTTGTTCCCCCAGAGCAAGGCCCGCCGTGGTCGGCGAGCGCTCGGTAGCGTACGCGATCACGGGGTGGGGTCCGGGCGGCTTTGAACCGTGTCAGCCGCGATTGAGTGGGGAGAAAGGACTTATCTCCCCATGTCAAACCCCACAACTGTCACTTTAGAATGACGCACTGTGGGGCGAGTTGGCGCATGGCTGAAAAAACTGCGGCGCAATGAAGACAATACATCCGCACACTATCAACGGTTTATTGGAAGAAAATGGGCACATTTACAAGCCTCACTCACCATCTGACACCGATTTTATGATTATGATGTGGCCTTTATGATTAAAAAATGGGGAGCACGTGCATAAGTGATAGCTCTGTAGCTCTGCGAAGTAATGAAATTTGCTATCTTGAAACCTTTTTATGAAGACCTGTGCCGCCAAGAATTCTCTTCCTTTCCGGCGTCCGACTCCTAAACTTGGGTGGGGCCCTTGTGGCTTTTATTATTATGTTTGTTGTTTTGTTTTTGTTTTGCTTTTACGTTTAAGGTATTGACTGCTTTTGCTTCGAATGCATATGACACTGCTTTTGCTACGATTGGCTGACACTGATATTGCTAAGACCTCGTTTCCCTCGAGTCCCGAATGGCCCGCGTGATTTCTTGTTGGAATTTGGAATTGTATACAGGGAAGGTTGTTGCGAATGTAGCTAAGTTTTTGGGGGTTCTTCCTGCGAGAAGAAGGCGACATGCCCCCTACATGTGAGTCCGACACAGTCTGTACCTCTTTGCCGTGGGTATCTCCGTACTGGACGGCGAGCACTATCGTGGCCGTTTCAGCTTCGGTGACCGTGCAGTGCCTCAGGGAAACGCTGGCCACTTCTTGGAATGTCGAGTCCACTGCCGTGGCGCGCGATTCGTCTCTGCGGCGCTTTAGGCAGTCGATCCGAGCGTTGCGTTGTGCGAGCGTGACATGGTCTTGGGCAATGGATTGACATGAACCCTATTGCGGTGTTTGGGTGAAAGATTTTCCGTCGACTCGATGACTTGGAGATCGGCCGGGAAGCCGATTCTACTCAGTATCTGCCTGCCGGTTTCCGTGCGAAGGAGTCGCTCTCGCTGTGCGAGGAGGAGAGAGTCTCTGATTTCGTCGGTGTTGTGAAGTCCCAGTGCTTCGAATTTGCCGTTGGCCGTATACGGGTGTAGTTGGAGGGCGTGTTTGTATGCCGTGCGGATCAACGCGTCCGCTTTCTTGAAGTCTCGTCTGAGAAGAGTGTGACACGGAAGACCGTAAGAGATGCGGCTGAGGACAAGCGCCTGCACCAGTCTTATTGTGTCCTCTTCTCGCATGCCCTTTCTGTTCCTGGCCACCCGGCGTATCATTCGGGCGATTTGCTGGGTGGCGTGGGACAGGAACTTGAAGGTGTGTGTGGCTTTGCGGTCGCTGTGTGTCCAGAGACCGAGTATGCGGACTAGAGGGGTTTCCTTGACCTGGGTGCCGTGAAGTAGGACGTCGATCTGTGTGTCTTGGGATTTGTAAGCAAACCCCTCGACTTTGATTATTTCTGATTTCTCAGGGGCACATCGCAGGCCGCGGCATATGGCTTCTCTTTCGACGCATGTCGCCTCCACTTGTAGCGCTTGTTCCTTCCGAATCCGATCAGTGCACCTTTATTTCTGGGATTTTGCTGTTTGTGCGACGCAGAAGGACCACACAGCATCGCTGAAACCGCGGGTACTAATCCCAACGTATAGAAATTGAAGGAGACACTGAAGGCGCGCCTTAAGTGTATGACGCGATAGCTTAATGCCCATATGTAACAGGCGGGCTAGTTAGTGCTTAACAGGGGAGTGCATATTGCAACCGCGCAAAACGACGAAGGACGAAGAGAAGAAAGCACAGGACACAACGCGGAACTTCAACCTAGGTTTACTACAAGGAAGACCACATTATGCAAGATTCGTAATCACACCTGATACACAGCAGACACCATCACGTGACACTGGCACGCGGGCGCGCGTCGCACAAGTTGGCATCTATAGTTGAATTCCGTCATTTTCTTTTCTAATGCTGTAGGCTTCGAAAATTTCCCTGCTAAGTTGGGTCGGCAATTTTTTCAGGACAGTTGTGTCGCGGAACCTGGGCGTGCAGTTACGGCAATGGCGACAAAGTTTCGCCAGTCCCCCCCCCCCCCCCCCCCGCCAATGAGTCAACTGCTGCGCGGTGTTCCTGAAGTCTAACATTCTGGCAACGTCCAGTTTGCCATATATGTAACAATTCCCACATGTGAGGGGTATTTGGTACACCACCTCTGTTTTGCAGGGAACGAACCTGTCTACGTGCTTAGTGCGGCACTCGTTCTTTCTTCCCTTTCCCTGCACCATATTGAACATTATCGAAAGCTGTTTGGGCGCCGTGAGGACCACCGGGACCTCACATTTCGTGGCCACTTTTTTGAGGATATGGGAAATCTGGTGGAAGTACGGCGTAGCCACGGGCCTCCGGCGTTGCTGAAGCTCGATGCCCACCGAAGCACTGCCCAAATGAAGAACCGCAACGCCGGAGACCCGGAAAACCGGCCGGGAAGACCGGGCCCCACTTGCGTGGATACCGCGCGGCGGCGCTGTTGTCGCGGGCGCCGCCGTCATCGCGCGCGGAGGGACTAGACTATAGTGGAGACGCGCTTTGCCCAACGTTTTAGCAGCCAGCGCAGTTCTTAAGATATCGATCGCCACTGCTGTCATGTGGTTTGCGAGCATGGGGTAACACATTCGGGGACCTGTGCGAACTTTAAGCAATTTTTCAGGTGGCCTAAAGCATGCACGCATTTTATGCACGTTTTTAAAACCCAGTGCGCTTTCGTGCAGCTTTCCTTGGACAGAATGCGTTTTGTCCCATTGTATACGCAATAGTTTTTTTTTCTCCTAGGTGAATGCGATAGTTATAAAGCAAGGATCATC
Organism: Amblyomma americanum; assembly: GCF_052857255.1. Lineage (NCBI taxonomy): Eukaryota > Metazoa > Arthropoda > Arachnida > Ixodida > Ixodidae > Amblyomma > Amblyomma americanum. The sequence goes on from NC_135499.1 coordinate 10,029,201, forward strand.
CGGGAAGTTTATTCTGGCATCTCTTTTTTGGGTTTCTGCCTGGCAAAACACTATTAAACCATCACACAGGTCGCGGTGAGAGATTTCAGTCTCTCCAAGCACTTGTTCTCCGAAAATCCGCTGGCCCTGCTGTGAGGTGCCTCGTGCAGCTGACGTAAATGAAATTAAGCTTGTCTAACTTCCTGTTGTTCTTTTTTCGACTGAATCGCACGTCGAAATGAAAGAGGCCTGGTTAAAACACGCTGCACTTAGGCCTTTCCTTCTTGCCGATCGAACAAAACAATCGTCTGAAAAAGAAATGGTGGAATCTCGGTGACGACATACTCTTCAGTTTAGTGTGAAACTGCATTTTTGTTCTTGTATGTCTGGATAGACCAGCGTTCCGATGGACGCGGCAGGTTGTATTTGAAGTGCTCGGCTGAATCGCCGCCAACCGTTTCCTCGACATCTATTGCCTCTGCACAGTTCCTGCAAACACGCTGATCTTGCTGATTGTGTTCTTCTTCGATGGAACACTTTTGCGGGTTGCTTGTCCGCCTCTTCTTGTCCATCGGCAATGTTTTAAAAACGTACTTCAGCAGGTTCTTAAAGAGGGTAGGCACTGCATCCTGGATTGTCGCGCGGGATCTGCGTTTTTATGGAGGAAAAACATCTGCGTTTTTATGGAGGAAAAACGCTAAGGCGCCCGTGTGCTGTGCGATGTCAGTGCACGTTAAAAGATCCCCAGGTGGTCGAAATTATTCCGGAGCCCTCCACTACGGCACCTATTTCTTCCTTCTTTCACTCCCTCCTTTATCCCTTTCTTGACGGTGCGGTTCAGGTGTCCAACGATATATGAGACAAATACTGCGCCATTTTCCTTCCCCCAAAAAACCAATTAAAAGGATCACTAGCTCAGTGCCGTTCACAGTGTGCAGGAATTTTCGTCGGATGTACCTGTTGACAGACAAGAAAAGTGAGAAAAATCAGCGCTTGGAAGACTGCTGCTGTCAAACACAAAGTTGAGAGATGGGTGGCACGCCATTATAACTTCAGCTTTAGAGAGCTTCAGAACGTTGTTTTTTGTTGCACCAGTTTTCTCAAAGCATCAACATGCGTAGAAGTGCTAAATGTCCGTAACTTGCGTCAAACCGTCTTTCACAGAGAAGTGAATTCTCCTGCAGCGAATTGTCGGCTCTGGGAATAGCGGCGCCCACTTCGAGAAGAGGTAAGGGCAAGCCAGCGGTCGGAAAATCGACACTTTTTCTGAGCACGATTTATAACCGGAATCACACCCGGGAACAAGACCATCTGTGAACCCTTTTCTTAGACGTAGATGTCATTCTTCCAGCACGCAGCAAGCATAAAGAAGCACGACTCGCAGCAAACCGCACTGAAACACACAACGAGGAACCACGCCAAACCAGGCACAGACTGCCTTCGCTCCGTCGTCTCCTCCGGAACGCTGACGGCGCCTCAGACTGCAGTGCCCTGGTTGGCCCTAGCGGCGTTCACGCGAACGGGGCCACTCCTCTCTGTGGGGAGCGCGGCGCATTTTTCACACCTGCCTTTCTACCAATCAAGGGTTGCCATGGCGGCGCTTGTTTTGGTGACGCGCGCCCCCAGCTGGGCCGATGGCAGCGGTGCTACTGGTGAGGCCTTCCGTGCGGCAGCGCATCGCCCGCTGGGAGCAGCGCCTGCAGGTGAGAGGGTGGCGCACACTCGCGTGCCGCCAGACGGGTTCCACCCAACTGGGGTGCGCGAGTGGTTCAAACCGAATCGGCTATCGAAATCCAATACCTGTGCGAATGTCATGTGGCACTGAGCGGCGGCACTGTGCTACAACATAAGGGCTCGCAACACGAAGCCAGTGCAGCGCGTTCCGTATTTATTGCTCCGGCTTGTAAAATGTTCTGATGCTCAAACTACTGGCCTATGTGGGCTCAAATACGATCGCAGGGTAGCTGATGATGGCCTAGGTTTTTTTCTTAAGTAATTTAAAATCAGAACCTGCCTGTCCGGAATTGGAGACAAATGTCAGTCGTTTGCGGCAGAATTTTCGTCGAGGCGATTGAAGCAGCCGATTTGACAGGCTACGCCATCTGGAAAACTGCCAGGCAACCCATTTCCTGGCTCGGAGCGGGGCTGGGCTTCGCAGTTTTGCCGGATGGCGCAGCCTGTCAAATCGGCTGCTTCAATCGCCTCGACGAAAATTCTGCCGCAACGGACTACAGTTTTTCGCTGGTTTCGGACAGTCTAGGCAAGTTATGATGTTGAATTAGTTTGTAAAGAAACAAACGAGGCCGCCAAACTATTGGGCTGTATATAATTGGCAATCTTTGGCTAGATGTGCGAAACACACACCACATGCACAAGGAAGGTAGACGGGACTGAGCGCCGCTCACAAACGCTGTATTCGGAGGGAAAACGCAAGGAACGGCGTCATGCTTCAATTAACTTTGATATGACAGCCAACGAACGAAACAGTTGTTCTCGGCCTTCCTTGTACAAAGGTATGGACGTGTCGCTGACGCACATGCTTTCTTTCTTTTCGATAAAAATGCTTCAATTAATTCCCTGGCTTTGGTATTGTTACTTGTTGAGATTCTTACTTGTTTGTTGTCAGAACAGTTTCCTTCAGTGCATCTTGAATCCCGCGTGCTGTTTTCTGTTATTTTTTCTTTACTGAGCTTATACGGTTCCAGAATTTTCTTGGTCCACTTTGGTTGTACCGGGAACTTGAGCCACCCAGTGATCTGTGGAGTGCTTTATTTTGCTCTGGACAACGATCTGTACCTCCAGTTTCTTTTGTCGATTCCCATTCCCATTTTTGGCCCATTTGATCGTGCGATAACAGCGGCTTCTGTGCCTCTTTGTGTTACCTTGAAGCCACCCGCCCAGGTTCGTGGCTCCCACTCTTCATTTCGAGATAATTTTCGTACAGGTGAGTAGTTCTTTTTGTAATCCCAGTTTTCCGTCTCTATCGCTTCCTGAACACTACCTGCTGCTATTTGTGCGGCGTTTAAATCAGCGTTTTCTTCATATCTCTTTCCCACGTGCAGACCAGTATGTTTATGACGACGTCACTTCCCAAAGTCCCCTCCATGCTTGCGATGCAGAAGGGTGCTTGTCCCTCACAGCTCGTAAAATGAGCGGAAGGGAATTTCGGAGAAGACGGGATATGGAGGCAGTCTTTCTTCCCTTTTGCCGACAGTGGGCGGTCGAAAAAGAAGACGCCGTCCTTTCGCTAACGAGCCGCGTGCTGACCTTGGGTTCTTCGGTCGCTTCGGGGCCAGGCTGGCTGGGCCCGTAATCCAGTTCCAGATGAGTTCGAGCGAGAGTGACCACTTTTGTGACTGGTTTTGCCGAGGTATGCATCACCGCATGAACACCACAGGTGAGCGACGTGTAAAGCTCCGTGGGCATGCGGGAAAGCACCCCGCAGAGCCACCACGACCGCATACACAATCAGTAAATAGCCTGTCCGCACGCGAATAATGGGCTAGCACAGGATGCGTGAAAAAAGGACAGATCTGTCATCCACACACAGAGGGACCCGAACTGTGGAAAAGTAATGAGATCAGAATGGGAAGCCTTTGCCTCACTCTTGTTCTTTTAGCCTTGGCGATGGTGACACGCATCTCAGAGGCGAGAAAATCCAAGGAACCGTGTCGTGCCTTTTTGACAAAGGCCTAGAGGTCGCTATAGGGGAAAGCATTGCATGCATCCGCTCTGACGAAAGTGCCTCGAGCAGAGTGCTTTGGTCGGCTTGCAATTGACCCTGTTCACCCACCGCGCGGCGAGCTTTTCATCTTGCGGCAAACAGTGCCAGCCGACGAAGTGCCTCGTGTTGAATATGGTGCTCAGCTGGCACGCTTTGTACGTCCACATCGCACGCAACTTGAGAACGCTCGCTCGGGTGGCCCTCCTCAACGCGACGTCACATGGGTGAGGTTTCCCTCTCCTCTCCTGCGCTCGCGCGGGAGATTTGAACATCGCGCTTTCAGTTGACGATTAATTGCGGCAGTGTTTTAGTCAAAATGAGGGGGAAAAATTAACGTCACAGACGTGATCAGCAACGAGTCTACTTAGAAGTGCACATTGCAACCGCGCAAAACGACGAGGGACGAAGAGAAGAAAGCACGGGACACAACGGGGAACTTCAACTGAGGTTTACTACAAGGCAAACCACATTTATACCAGATTCGTAATCACACCTGATAGACAGCAGACACCGAATCTTGTATAAATGTGGTTTGCCTTGTAGTAAACCTCAGTTGAAGTTCCCCGTTGTGTCCCGTGCTTTCTTCTCTTCGTCCTCCGTCGTTTTGCGCGGTTGCAATGTGCACTCCCCTGTAAAGCACCAACTAGCCCGCCTTTGCCTTTTAAAAATCTACCCAGAACCCTAGAACTTTAGCAGATTCGAAAACCGCCTCAGTGTCCCTTTAAAAGCATTGGAAACAGTCACATCAATTAAGCAAAATCTGGGCAGCTGGCGACAGAGTAGAATCAATTTTTTCTTAAAACAGCGCAAAAAAGGCACGGACGACACACAAGTGGGCGGGGCAGGCGTCCACTTGTGTGTCGTCCGTGCCTTTTTTGCGCTGTGTTAAAAAGAACCTTTACCAACTATCCCAAATCAAGCTATTGTTGCATCTAGAATCAATTTAATTTACGAAAAGACAGGACATAGGACGAACAAAAATTCTTCCGATTATAACAACTTGGGTTACATAGAGCGTTTCAAAATGCAGGCAGTGAAATTAAAAATGCAGACATGGATATAAAGTATAATTACATACTGGGAGAACAGGTTCAGTAGCGGTCGGTGGTTAGATGATAGCTTATTCGTGCTTGCCTTGTGCATAAAATTAGCTGGGGCGGAAAACAGCTCTGTATTTAGCCTTCCGGGGCATAAGCAGTGCGCACGTAGATACCGCGGTTAGGGAATGCCTGTGGAACATACTCTGAGAAGCTGGTATCGGTGATGAAAGTAACTGATAAAGCAAATATACCGAGGTAATAAAAGTTAAATTGCATGGTAAAACGGCAGTACTGCGACAACAGTCAAAAAGGTTCTCTATCACCGCTGCAGTTGGCAATTTCTGTGGTGTATATGGAGCAACACAGTAGTCTATGCTATCATCTCTCGTACAAGTTAGAGTGGTCGTAGAGCAGCGGTTGCTGACGATACTGTACCCATATATAGTCAGGAAGATACTAACATTGTGGGGATATAACAAGCATGAAATATTGAGAGGTATTTGGAAAGGAATAGTGCTGGCATTGCTTAATTTTCGCAATGCGGTTTTGTGCCTCAGGGCGGAAGTTCTGACGGCCTAGAAATAAATCGGAGCTGTCGGCAGATAAGCACTGGGTGCCCAAGGCAAAATCACAAACGAGGCAGCACAGGAGGAAATGTGCTGCGCAGAGTAAAATATTTGCAGAACGCCTAGGGGAGACTGGTTGAGAACAGGTGGGCTTAAATGCTTAAAGGATTATTGTTCTTTGATTACTCACGAGGCAGCGCCCGTCACTTTGAAGCTAGATCAGCCTGACTGCGTCCACTGCAGGACAAAGGCTTCTCCAATGTCCCTCTAATTAACCCTGTACCTGGTCAGCTGCGGCCACCGCATCCCCGCTAACATCTAAGCTCATCCGCTTGCCTAATTCCCCCCCCCCTCCCCCCTGCTATAGGCTTGCCTTCACAAGGGTAGAAACTTGCGCGAGTCGGTAACGGTGATCCACGGTAAGTGAAGCGCAAAACGGGACAAGGGCGTCTTTCTTTGTCCCTTGTCCCGTTTTGCGCTACCCTCACATACCATGGATCACGCTTTCCTTCCCCTGGAATCCACTCCGTTACCCTTAAGGACCAGCGGTTATCTTGCCTTCGCAGTACATGCCATGCCCAAGCCCATTTCTTTCTCTCGATTTCGACTAGGATGTCATTAACACGAGTTTGCTCGCTCACCCACTCTGCCCTCTTCCGGTCTCTTAACGTTACGCCTATCATATCCAGATCTGCTGTCATCACCTGCCCTTATTAGACAAGTAGATATTCTGTTAACGTTTCCAGCGCCTCTGTAAACTGCTGTTTCCTTCCAAGACCGTTGAGCATTAATTGGTTTTCTGCATATTATTTTAGACCCACCGTTGTGCTAAATAATAATATGCAGAAAACCAAAATAAAAAATTAACCATGAAGACACATATGCAGTGTGTGGTAAATCTGTAGAAACATTTAACATCTTATACCACAATGGAAACAGCGCAAAAGAAAGACGAGACACAGGCGCCGATGTTGTGTTCAACGTCTTATACTTGAGAGTGATGGTATCCACCCAGATGTCGATGCAGGCACAGTCACTGTCCCTGAGGCCTAGGGTTTAAACTTAGAAGTAGCAAAGGCAATATGAATAAATCTGCCGTAGACGTAGCAGAAAGCGACTGGAAGAATGGTGGCTCAAAATCAGGGCGGTGACATACAAGTTCACGATTAGAAATTTGTCAGGAGCAAAATCAAAATTCATATCGCATGCCGTTAAATTTGTCAGCTCCTGCCGCCACCCCGTTCCAAAGCGGACGCTCCTTTCAGTTGCTAGAGATATAGTGACGATGACAGTGATGATAGCGATAGTTGATTTCAACGTTGGTATCGCGTGTCGTCTCCAACGCCTCCGTGTAAAGACGGGCGACGCCGTACCTGCAGGTCAATACATTTTTTTAACGGCGCGAACAAACAAGAATATGGTCTAGGTGGTGCATGGTGAAAATACCATGCGGTTTGGGGGGCACAAGGGCGCACACGAAGTGCTCCTTAAATTCCATGGTCTGCTGGCCTTCAGTGCCAGGATGTTGGCTCTTTTATGCTACTTACATTTGCTCGTTTCGCGTCCGCTTCTCCGTCCGCTCTCAGAGTTCAAGATGGCGGCTAAATCAAGTGATCACAGCAGTAACAACACAGGTCTCCAAATCGCAGGCTGGACATCACACCGCGCGCGCTCGCGCAGTCGTTCGGCCGGCACGGCGTCCGGATTACGCCTCTCTCTACTGGCGTTCCGCTATATACCTACAATCTAAGCGGGTGCCGCGACTGGTGCCACTTGGGGGTCGCCATTGGTGACAAAATTATGGCCCACCCGCTTGGCGCAGAGAGATCGGAGTAGTGGCAAACGAATTGGCACAATTCGGCGCACGAAGTTGTTAGCCGGGTTGAAGCCTGGTGTGTGTAAGGGAATCGTACCGACGACCTTTATTCCTCGAAACCGTAATGGGGCCGACCTTCGGAGGGCCGTGGCAGGCGAACCAGTGGTCGCAGAGCGATGCAGGGGGTACCAAACGAATCGTCGTTTTGTGATGTACACGTTATCATACAAATTTGTTGAAAGTGTAGATGAAAACAAATTAGCTAACGCTCTTCATTTGATGTCGCATTCGCGAATCATTTGTTTAATTTTTTCTCCGTTGCCTAGCTGTGATGCAGTTTCCGACTTCGCCACTTGTTCATCAAGATTTGTCGAACGCCGCTATGCATGCACAGAAGCCATCTGCTTCCGTCAGGATTCTCTCTATGTCGGTGACAGGCTGCAGCTTTCAACAGTTGTCGTGCAGCTTGTAGCCATTCGCGACGCAGCTACCACATTGTTGACAGAAGCCTTCGAAATTATATGTTACACTACCTGTAGATAGCTCCCTCGACGAGTAGGAGACTACACACACCTTCCACGTTCATCGCGTACAGCTTCATGTCGCCAGTCATCACACACTGCAGGTCACCAAGCATCAGTGCAGACATAAGACTGGTCTCAGCACAGCGGGAAAGCGGCCCCAACTCATTCGAATGAGTGCATACGAACGGCTCGCTTGATGGCGACCTAGTATACACGTACAGTCAATGCTCAGATCTCTGCTGGACTTATTGAAGGGAAAGCTTCGCTACCGTACCCCGTAACGATTTCGCGGTGCTTGCGGTTTTGACCTTCAAGTGAGCGAGAGGCCAAACCAAGACTAAGCTATGGTATAACTATACTGTCCCACCACATGCTACACCAGGCACCTCAAGGTCTGGTCAAAGGTCAAATACTGCTACCCCGGGCACCTCAAGGTCAAAGGTCGATGGCCACGGGTCAAGGTCAAATACAAAGTTGAGACATTAATGAGATTATGACTTGGACACCTCAGCCACGCTTAAAGGGGGCTTTGAAAGTGGGTCTCAACAAAGATGAGGTGTGCCTAAGATTCTAAAGGATGCCGCTTCACAAATATCCTCTAGCAATTTTTTAGATCCTATTTGTGGAAGCTGGGTTACCTGTAGTCTAAATTTGCACTTCCACGTCTTCGTGCCTTTACCTCTTCTCTCGTCACATTTTGCGCGCTCGCATTCACCCCTCGCATTCACCCCTCGCATTCACCCCTCGCACTCACCCACTCGCACTCGGCCCCCTCGCACTCACCCCCTCGCACTCGGCCCCCTCGCACTCGCCCCGTCGCACTCGCCCCGTCGCTCTCGCCCCCTCGCACTCACCCCCTCGCACTCACCCCCTCGCACTCACCCCGCTCGCACTCGGCCCCCTCGCACTCGCCCCTTTGTACTCGCCCTCGCACTCACCCCCTCGCACTCACCCCCTCGCACTCACCCCGCTCGCACTCGCCCCTTTGTACTCGCCCCGTCGCACTCGCCCTCGCACTCACCCCCTCGCACTCGGCCTCCTCGCACTCGCCCCCTCGCACTCACCCCATCGCGCTTGCCCCCTCGCACTCTCCTCCTCGCACTCACCCCCTCGCAATCGGCCGCTCGCACTCACCCCCTCGCACTTGGCCCACTCGCACATGGCCCCCTCTCACTCACCCCCTCGCACTCACCCCCTCGCACTCACCCCCTCGCACTCGCCCCGCTCGCTCTCGCCCCGTCGCTCTCACCCCTCGCACTCACCCCCTCGTAGCCGCCGCGGTGGCTGAGTGGTTATGGCGCTCGGCTGCTGGCCTGAAAGACGCGGGTTCGATCCCGGCCGCGGCGGTCGAATTTCGATGGAGGCGAAATTCTAGAGGTCCGTGGGCTGTGCGATGTCAGTGCACGTTAAAGAACCCCAGGTGGTCGAAATTTCCGGAGCCCTTCACTACGGCGTCTCTCATAGCCTGAGTCGCTGTGGACGTTAAACCCCCATAAACCAACCAAACTCACCCCCACGCACTAGCCCCCCTCGCCCTATCTCCTTTATACTCGCCCCGTCGCACTCGCCCCCTCGCACTCGGCCCCCTCGCACTCGTCCCTTTGTACTCGCCCCATTGCACTCGCCTTCGCACTCACCCCGCTCGCACTCGCCCTCGCACTCACCCCGCTCGCACTCACCCCGCTCGCACTCGGCCCCTCGCCCTCGGCCCCTCGCACTCGGCCCCTTCCACCGGCTGACGACGCGCGCGAACCAATGCTAGCAGTCTGCTGCTGACGTAACGAGCGCTACATGGCGTAACGAGCGCGGATTCGGGCGAAAGCCCAGCACCGTAGGTCGCCGCTATGCACGGAAGCGGGAGTTTTAAAAATTGTATTGTAAAATATCAACTCACTTTTGTGGCCTCGTACGCTGCATGAATGCTCGTTGGCCTGTACTCTACATAATGTGAGCATTTTATAGACAACCTCAAACACCCTTTTCAGGGACCCTTTAAGCTACTGAGATGTGCGGTGCATGCATTGGCATTCACAAGGTTGGAGCAGAAACGCAGCACCGAAGCCTTCTTTGTGTTCATTGGCATTAGTGTTGACAGGGTTCTAGACTCCAATGATTTTGAGGAAAGGAAGGCACATAACCGTCTCCCTGGTGGAGTGAACGCCTCAATTGCCCTTTGAGGTATGTGGCGGTGGGGAGAGAGATGTGGGCTGCACGCATTAGCGCTGACAATGTTGTGGCAGGCACCCACCTTCGCAGCAATGTGCCACAGCGTTCATTGGGTGACCAACCTCTAGTGATCAGCCATTAATTTAACCTAGACTTGGCAAGGTGGCCGCGTTGCCTATCCAGTGTGGGGAACGCACTCAACATTACAGGTTTAGCTGCGTCTGCTTGCCGGATACACCACAGCTTTCGCTCTCCGACCAGGTTCAGCAGTAGTGAAACTGCAGCCAATTTCTTTTTTTATAAGCCTGCATGAAAGCACACTTTCTGGGAGACTTTAGGCTGCATTGCACGTTTATGGTTTTGAGATTCCCTTCGATATAAAGAACAAAGACTCTACCAAGAACAAAGACTCCACCGTTTACTCGAGAACATTTGGAAGTTGGCGCCTGTATCATAGTCCTGTCTTGTCTCATGTGCTTTCTTGAAGTGTGTGTGTGTGGAGTTCTACGCCTGCGAGATCGGCTCAAGAAATTAGGGTTCAGAAATGAGGTTCTTATGTGTGCAAAAACAGGACACAACAAAAATACTTTAGTAAGGTGAAAAGTCGGGCTGGTTGGTGCATGATCTTGTGGCAGGAACAGCATAATACGAGACAAAGAATGGACAGGCGGCACACGACGCTGTCCGGGACACGGCGCTGTCCAACAGCGTCGTGTCCCGCCTGTCCCTTTTTTGTCTCGTGCTGTTCCTGCCACAAAAACAAAAATACACATGTGACATCCAGCGAGCGCATGTTGTCTTATCTTTGCTCAAGTACGCACCTTATCAAAAATGAGCCAACTCGTCCAAGAAAAAGTATTACTAGAAATGAGGTTCAGAAACCTCATTGTAAAGTAGATTGGTCAGAGTGAGAGTGAGAAATTTTCTTCCGCTCTAACTCAAAGCTAAATGTCATTCTTGCCCAATTTCCCATTTTCAAAATGCACGCCTGCCACTGAGCAGTTTCGGAAAGATTCGTTTCACAGCTTTCTAGTCCGGCTTAGCTTGCTCCTATTAAAGCTAACAAAGGGAGTCCTATTCCATTCATAAGTTTGGTAAGTTCACCCGATGCATAAATGCTACGCTTTGGAGACTGCTACTTTGGAGGCAACATAAAAAATTTCACCCGTCACAGGCTTTGCAAAACATAAGTAGAGTTACCAGGAGGTTGCTCTTAGCAACTTCCTTATATTCCCTGTAATTAATGGGGCCCCACTTGTTTCTTTTCCCAGTAATTCCTTTTGTACTGGGCAGTTTATTGAGCAAAAGTTGCCGCCGCTTTCTGTTGAAAGCGCTGTGCCGTACATAAATCCTGGCTCAAATCCGCAGCACTGGGACAGCTCCTTTTTGTTCACCACCTTCACCTTCCAAAACCACATGGCGGGTGACCACTGGCTTTAGTTCATTCTTTGTTTTCCACGCTGGTGGCCCTCCCAAGGACCGCTCCTAGCTGAGACTCGACTTTCTCTCGAAGAATTCCGTCACCTCGCCCGCCTTCGTTCGCTTCCAGTAGTAGGCTTAGAGCGTGTTAGTGCACCCACACCTCCATCAAGTTGCGAAGGCTCCTGGCGGCTTAGACTGGATACAGCGGGCTAGCAGAAAGCTCAGTTTATCCCAAAACGTGCTGCCAAATATGATGCTTATACATCATCTCTGAGCATATCAGGCAGCTAAAATTTCCTATAACTGGCTGGTCTGAAAATGGCCTCCTTAGGGTAAAAACTCCGTTCACCGATGTCTGTTTGAAGCCTTCATTACCGCGCGATGCTGCTTAACTCGCCCCGTGAGTGCCAGCTCGTTAGGGGGAAAATGTGACTGTCACGCAGAGGTCACGGTGGAGACAAAGACAGTGACGTAGAAGTGGACACCAAGTGGCTCCAAGCCGTGAAACAAAAGGTGACATTGGTCGCCTGTTCAGGTCCCAGTAAATCTAACAATTTCTTCTAACCATTTATTTTCCCCATATTCATTTTGTCACAGCCCCGTCAATTGCTTTTCAAATGGCTATGAAAGCTCTCCTGGCTTGATATGTCCTAAATGAATTTGGAAGTTTTTATTTGGGAGCCTAATTGGAGAACAACTCTGGCCAAAAAAGCGAGAACGATGCCACCGCGTCCGCTTCTCCGTCCGCTCTCAGAGTTCAAGATGGCGGCTAAATCAAGTGATCACAGCAGTAACAACACAGGTCTCCAAATCGCAGGCTGGACATCACACCGCGCGCGCTCGCGCAGTCGTTCGGCCGGCACGGCGTCCGGATTACGCCTCTCTCTACTGGCGTTCCGCTATATACCTACAATCTAAGCGGGTGCCGCGACTGGTGCCACTTGGGGGTCGCCATTGGTGACAAAATTATGGCCCACCCGCTTGGCGCAGAGAGATCGGAGTAGTGGCAAACGAATTGGCACAATTCGGCGCACGAAGTTGTTAGCCGGGTTGAAGCCTGGTGTGTGTAAGGGAATCGTACCGACGACCTTTATTCCTCGAAACCGTAATGGGGCCGACCTTCGGAGGGCCGTGGCAGGCGAACCAGTGGTCGCAGAGCGATGCAGGGGGTACCAAACGAATCGTCGTTTTGTGATGTACAAGTTATCATACAAATTTGTTGAAAGTGTAGATGAAAACAAATTAGCTAACGCTCTTCATTTGATGTCGCAGTCGCGAATCATTTGTTTAATTTTTTCTCCGTTGCCTAGCTGTGATGCAGTTTCCGACTTCGCCACTTGTTCATCAAGATTTGTCGAACGCCGCTATGCATGCACAGAAGCCATCTGCTTCCGTCAGGATTCTCTCTATGTCGGTGACAGGCTGCAGCTTTCAACAGTTGTCGTGCAGCTTGTAGCCATTCGCGACGCAGCTACCACATTGTTGACAGCAGCCTTCGAAATTATATGTTACACTACCTGTAGATAGCTCCCTCGACGAGTAGGAGACTACACACACCTTCCACGTTCATCGCGTACAGCTTCATGTCGCCAGTCATCACACACTGCAGGTCACCAAGCATCAGTGCAGACATAAGACTGGTCTCAGCACAGCGGGAAAGCGGCCCCAACTCATTCGAATGAGTGCATACGAACGGCTCGCTTGATGGCGACCTAGTATACACGTACAGTCAATGCTCAGATCTCTGCTGGACTTATTGAAGGGAAAGCTTCGCTACCGTACCCCGTAACGATTTCGCGGTGCTTGCGGTTTTGACCTTCAAGTGAGCGAGAGGCCAAACCAAGACTAAGCTATGGTATAACTATACTGTCCCACCACATGCTACACCAGGCACCTCAAGGTCTGGTCAAAGGTCAAATACTGCTACCCCGGGCACCTCAAGGCCAAAGGTCGATGGCCACGGGTCAAGGTCAAATACAAAGTTGAGACATTAATGAGATTATGACTTGGACACCTCAGCCACGCTTAAAGGGGGCTTTGAAAGTGGGTCTCAACAAAGATGAGGTGTGCCTAAGATTCTAAAGGATGCCGCTTCACAAATATCCTCTAGCAATTTTTTAGATCCTATTTGTGGAAGCTGGGTTACCTGTAGTCTAAATTTGCACTTCCACGTCTTCGTGCCTTTACCTCTTCTCTCGTCACATTTTGCGCGCTCGCATTCACCCCTCGCATTCAACCCTCGCATTCACCCCTCGCACTCACCCACTCGCACTCGGCCCCCTCGCACTCACCCCCTCGCACTCGGCCCCCTCGCACTCGCCCCGTCGCACTCGCCCCGTCGCTCTCGCCCCCTCGCACTCACCCCCTCGCACTCACCCCGCTCGCACTCGGCCCCCTCGCACTCGCCCCTTTGTACTCGCCCTCGCACTCACCCCCTCGCACTCACCCCGCTCGCACTCGCCCCTTTGTACTCGCCCCGTCGCACTCGCCCTCGCACTCACCCCCTCGCACTCGGCCTCCTCGCACTCGCCCCCTCGCACTCACCCCATCGCGCTTGCCCCCTCGCACTCTCCTCCTCGCACTCACCCCCTCGCAATCGGCCGCTCGCACTCACCCCCTCGCACTTGGCCCACTCGCACATGGCCCCCTCTCACTCACCCCCTCGCACTCACCCCCTCGCACTCACCCCCTCGCACTCACCCCCTCGCACTCGCTCCGCTCGCTCTCGCCCCGTCGCTCTCACCCCTCGCACTCACCCCCTCGTAGCCGCCGCGGTGGCTGAGTGGTTATGGCGCTCGGCTGCTGGCCTGAAAGACGCGGGTTCGATCCCGGCCGCGGCGGTCGAATTTCGATGGAGGCGAAATTCTAGAGGTCCGTGGGCTGTGCGATGTCAGTGCACGTTAAAGAACCCCAGGTGGTCGAAATTTCCGGAGCCCTTCACTACGGCGTCTCTCATAGCCTGAGTCGCTGTGGACGTTAAACCCCCATAAACCAACCAAACTCACCCCCACGCACTAGCCCCCCTCGCCCTATCTCCTTTATACTCGCCCCGTCGCACTCGCCCCCTCGCACTCGGCCCCCTCGCACTCGTCCCTTTTACTCGCCCCATTGCACTCGCCTTCGCACTCACCCCGCTCGCACTCGCCCTCGCACTCACCCCGCTCGCACTCGGCCCCTCGCCCTCGGCCCTTCGCACTCGGCCCCTTCCACCGGCTGACGACGCGCGCGAACCAATGCTAGCAGTCTGCTGCTGACGTAACGAGCGCTACATGGCGTAACGAGCGCGGATTCGGGCGAAAGCCCAGCACCGTAGGTCGCCGCTATGCACGGAAGCGGGAGTTTTAAAAATTGTATTGTAAAATATCAACTCACTTTTGTGGCCTCGTACGCTGCATGAATGCTCGTTGGCCTGTACTCTACATAATGTGAGCATTTTATAGACAACCTCAAACACCCTTTTCAGGGACCCTTTAAGCTACTGAGATGTGCGGTGCATGCATTGGCATTCACAAGGTTGGAGCAGAAACGCAGCACCGAAGCCTTCTTTGTGTTCATTGGCATTAGTGTTGACAGGGTTCTAGACTCCAATGATTTTGAGGAAAGGAAGGCACATAACCGTCTCCCTGGTGGAGTGAACGCCTCAATTGCCCTTTGAGGTATGTGGCGGTGGGGAGAGAGATGTGGGCTGCACGCATTAGCGCTGACAATGTTGTGGCAGGCACCCACCTTCGCAGCAATGTGCCACAGCGTTCATTGGGTGACCAACCTCTAGTGATCAGCCATTAATTTAACCTAGACTTGGCAAGGTGGCCGCGTTGCCTATCCAGTGTGGGGAACGCACTCAACATTACAGGTTTAGCTGCGTCTGCTTGCCGGATACACCACAGCTTTCGCTCTCCGACCAGGTTCAGCAGTAGTGAAACTGCAGCCAATTTCTTTTTTTATAAGCCTGCATGAAAGCACACTTTCTGGGAGACTTTAGGCTGCATTGCACGTTTATGGTTTTGAGATTCCCTTCGATATAAAGAACAAAGACTCTACCAAGAACAAAGACTCCACCGTTTACTCGAGAACATTTGGAAGTTGGCGCCTGTATCATAGTCCTGTCTTGTCTCATGTGCTTTCTTGAAGTGTGTGTGTGTGGAGTTCTACGCCTGCGAGATCGGCTCAAGAAATTAGGGTTCAGAAATGAGGTTCTTATGTGTGCAAAAACAGGACACAACAAAAATACTTTAGTAAGGTGAAAAGTCGGGCTGGTTGGTGCATGATCTTGTGGCAGGAACAGCATAATACGAGACAAAGAATGGACAGGCGGCACACGACGCTGTCCGGGACACGGCGCTGTCCAACAGCGTCGTGTCCCGCCTGTCCCTTTTTTGTCTCGTGCTGTTCCTGCCACAAAAACAAAAATACACATGTGACATCCAGCGAGCGCATGTTGTCTTATCTTTGCTCAAGTACGCACCTTATCAAAAATGAGCCAACTCGTCCAAGAAAAAGTATTACTAGAAATGAGGTTCAGAAACCTCATTGTAAAGTAGATTGGTCAGAGTGAGAGTGAGAAATTTTCTTCCGCTCTAACTCAAAGCTAAATGTCATTCTTGCCCAATTTCCCATTTTCAAAATGCACGCCTGCCACTGAGCAGTTTCGGAAAGATTCGTTTCACAGCTTTCTAGTCCGGCTTAGCTTGCTCCTATTAAAGCTAACAAAGGGAGTCCTATTCCATTCATAAGTTTGGTAAGTTCACCCGATGCATAAATGCTACGCTTTGGAGACTGCTACTTTGGAGGCAACATAAAAAATTTCACCCGTCACAGGCTTTGCAAAACATAAGTAGAGTTACCAGGAGGTTGCTCTTAGCAACTTCCTTATATTCCCTGTAATTAATGGGGCCCCACTTGTTTCTTTTCCCAGTAATTCCTTTTGTACTGGGCAGTTTATTGAGCAAAAGTTGCCGCCGCTTTCTGTTGAAAGCGCTGTGCCGTACATAAATCCTGGCTCAAATCCGCAGCACTGGGACAGCTCCTTTTTGTTCACCACCTTCACCTTCCAAAACCACATGGCGGGTGACCACTGGCTTTAGTTCATTCTTTGTTTTCCACGCTGGTGGCCCTCCCAAGGACCGCTCCTAGCTGAGACTCGACTTTCTCTCGAAGAATTCCGTCACCTCGCCCGCCTTCGTTCGCTTCCAGTAGTAGGCTTAGAGCGTGTTAGTGCACCCACACCTCTATCAAGTTGCGAAGGCTCCTGGCGGCTTAGACTGGATACAGCGGGCTAGCAGAAAGCTCAGTTTATCCCAAAACGTGCTGCCAAATATGATGCTTATACATCATCTCTGAGCATATCAGGCAGCTAAAATTTCCTATAACTGGCTGGTCTGAAAATGGCCTCCTTAGGGTAAAAACTCCGTTCACCGATGTCTGTTTGAAGCCTTCATTACCGCGCGATGCTGCTTAACTCGCCCCGTGAGTGCCAGCTCGTTAGGGGGAAAATGTGACTGTCACGCAGAGGTCACGGTGGAGACAAAGACAGTGACGTAGAAGTGGACACCAAGTGGCTCCAAGCCGTGAAACAAAAGGTGACATTGGTCGCCTGTTCAGGTCCCAGTAAATCTAACAATTTCTTCTAACCATTTATTTTCCCCATATTCATTTTGTCACAGCCCCGTCAATTGCTTTTCAAATGGCTATGAAAGCTCTCCTGGCTTGATATGTCCTAAATGAATTTGGAAGTTTTTATTTGGGAGCCTAATTGGAGAACAACTCTGGCCAAGAAAAGCGAGAACGATGCCACCTCTGTGCACACGGATTAGGATTAGCAGGTGCTGCTGCAGAACATCTAATACGCCTTAGATAACGTGCCCAGAAAATAAAGCTGTGCTCCGCTGCCCCACGTCGCCTGCAGTGTGCGGTCAACTGTTGAGAATAGCTCGCTCTGCGGGAGCGCCCGACTACTGAGTCGGTGGAACCAGTGCTGCTGCGGCCCCCCAGTTTTGATGGAGGCGAAACGAAAGACAGTCATTTAATGCGTTATATCAATGCATGGCAAGA